>NW_017308150.1:37896-111240 GCF_000935625.1 Nanorana parkeri | reverse complement strand
GTGCGGCTGGACTTTTTTTTTATTGGGGGGGATTTTATCAAAAGTCTGGACTTTTTGATAACTATTTTATTTAACCCTTTAGTAAATGGGCAGGGGTGCAAGTACCCCTTACTCATTCACAAGGGGGGGGAGTAGCATCCCTTAATTAAAGGGGTAACCCCAATGCAAATAAGCCCCCTTGCCCGCAGACCCCCACACCCACCGGGTTAGGGCTGTGGGGAAGAGGCCCTTGTCGCCATCGGCATGGGGACACCCAATACCGAGGGGACGTGGCCTGGTAAGGCGCAGGGAGGGGGGGGGGGTGCTCGATCACCTAAGACCTAAAGGGTCTGGTATGAATTGGGGGGGAACCTCACGCTTTCCCCTCCCCCTCTTCTGCAGACTGTAAACAAACAAAACAAAGTTTTTTTTCCTCAAGTGTCATTTTGCTGCAATGAACAAGAAACGAAATTTCAACCGGACTACCGCTAACTAATTTTTCCGAATCCCGAAACGAATTGAATTTCGGACCCAAATCCAGAAAAATGAAATAAAGCAAAATTCGAATCAAAACGAAACGAAACACATTTTTTGCCAGTGCACATGTCTACTTAGCAGGATGCAGAGCGCAGGATCCTGAAAGAAGAATGGAGACAAGCCGGGTCAGCAACAATCTGGCAGCGCGGTACAGAATCAGGAGACAGGATGTAATTAGAGGCTCGCCGGGTCGATAACTTGCAGACAGCAAAGTACCAGGGACCTGGCAAGAGAGAGGTCCAGAACAAGCCGAGGTCAGGGGAGGCAGAGCAGGAGCAGAGGTCAAACAAGATGGGTTGGTAACAGGTGATCGGATCAAGTATACAGGTTTCAGGAATAAAGGGGCAGGGTACAGCTGAAGATCAGTCAGCAAGGAGGTCAAAGTGTCTCAGCCTTCAATAGTCCGATTGGCGGCATTGTTAGCAATGAGCGCGTGTGCACGTCCGGGCCCCTGCCGTGAAGCGTGCACACAGGTGCGCGCATGCCCACGCAGAAGCATGCGGCCACGCACAATCCTCTGTGCAGAACGATGCGCATGCGCACATGCATGTGTAGGTGCCCAAATATACTCCCTAGGCATGTCAGGAACTCAGGGAGTTGTAGAAAATTGAGTTTAAGGGGCCTACAGCTGCATCTAAGCCTGGTAAGTAAAAGGGCACACTGCTACATTAAATAATTACGTTTTATGCTCAATCAGGTAGGCCCATAGCTGAAATGTAGAAATTCCGCTAGGCCTTAGGGGTAAATAGATGTGACAGCTGAAGTGGTTAAAATAAATAAAAAGGCATTAGCTTATTATTTGCCTCAATTCTTTTAAGAACTCTATACAATTCTTATCATCTTGATAACACTGAAACAATGAAAGTATTAAACCATATTTTTTTATATCATTTTTCTTTTTAAGGAAATCTCCAAAATTCTCTTATTTCCTATGCTAGAGGCACAAAGAAATTGCTAAAGAGTATGATGGAATTATATATATATATATATATATATATACACACACACACATAGTATATAAATATATTATATATGTATGTGTATTTATATATAATACAGTATTTTACACCTGTCTATTTTTTTAATAATAGTTTTGTAAAATGTATGGGCAAGATGCTTTTCTGATTAATTTTATAATGTTAAATGAATGCTAAAATAATACAATAATCATATATTTTGATTGGGAGTAGTGCTACTGTACCATTTTAAACTGAGACTCCGCAATATACATTTGCCACATTTGTCTCCTATAGTTTATAGAACTAATTGATTTAAAATTGAAACCTGGAAACCCTTCAACTTCTGCTGTGATGCCAAATGACAGAGGACACCTGCTGAATTACGGTTGAATAATGGGGTGGGGCTTAATGGCAGAGGGTAAAGTTTAATCTGTACTTGGGCAAAAGTAAAAGCACCATACACAGTCTAGACCTAACATTCAAAGTGCCATAATTACAATAATGTTAATAGTTGGGTGGTTTGCTTACTCTATGTCTAGTATGTGAATGGCTAATACACCCTAATCCATCCAAAGCTGAATCTTGATTTCTTGGTTTCCTTCATTGAAGGACACAGCAGAGATCTTAATCTCTGTACAGATGGGTTATACTACCACTTGCAGGAGTAGGACGCTAGGCACAAAAAAGAATATTGGCTGTAGGGCGGCTCCTGCTGGTGGCCACACCCCCATCCAAGGCAGCTCATGGCTGTATTGATGTAGGGTATCCGATTTTTATATGATTAATGATGTACTCTATTTGGCTGAATCTTGCTATGACATACATGAATGGGATAGAGATCCCAAACAATGCAGGTTAAATGTGTATTGTTAGATACTTCGGTGAAGATATTTATTTATTTTATTGTTGCACCTATAGGTGAGTGAACTAACCAATAAGGTTCTTCTTTTGAATGCAGAAGTCTTAAAAAAACACACAGACCCCTTCATTCACAGACCTTTCCACACACATGGTAAGAATATTAATTTCTAAAACCAAGATGTAGACAAATGTTGTAGAAGATATAATATCACACAGTACGATAGCCAAGATTGGCCTTCAGTTTTAGGATCAGTTAAATCATATCTTAAAAGAGAACTTTGGGGTAACCTTTTTATCCCATAGTTCTCTTTAGGGTCACGGGCGGACATATACTAACCACCTCCCGTGACCCAAAGCTCAGTATATTGCAGGCTTTTGCTATATACTGGACAATACTGTGGAGATCCACCCAGTTGCGTGAATGACAGCGGGCTCTGCCTATCTAGAGGTAGAGCCAGCAATGCCCGCTCCCTCCCCTATTCGTTCCTCAAGTCAGCACTGGAGGGGGATCCCTGTGGGGAGCGGTGACTGACAGTCACCGCTCTTTGCGGGGATATGATTGGGAAGTGAGCGAGTGACGGTGTGTGTTCACTCACTTCCCGATCAATAGAGTCAACGTGTGACATCTTTTTTTGTCACAGGTCGGCTCTAACTATGAGATAAATCACTCACCTCATAGTTCTCCTTTAAGCAATTTTATTTAGTTTTGGACACAGTAGGGAAGGGCAGTTTTTTTCTTTGCTGTCTGTGTCTCATTGGGGATATTTTTAATCACATCCTGTCTCATAGACACAGGAATTGAGAGACGACAGGTCGCAGATGGCCAAAAACCTAAAAGGGGTTTTAGTTCTTCCCAACTCTGTCCAAAATGAAAAAAAGGTGCATGGTTTTTATTATATTTAAACCATGGTATACTGTATATCAGGGTAGGCAACCTCGGCACTCCAGTTGTGGTGAGATTACCAATCCCATTGTGCCTCTGCCTCTGGGAGTCATGCCTGTGACTGTCAGAGTCTTGCAGTGCCTCATGGTAGTTTCACCACAGCTGGAGTGCCAAGGTTACTCACCTCTGGTATATATTAGTGATGTGCGGCAGCTTGAAGTGAACCTAGTTAGTGCGAGTTTACCCAAGACCGTGCAAAATTGTCATTGGCCTAATCAGCTGCAGCCCAGCCATTCCCCACCCAGCCACAACATGTCATAAAGCGGCAGGACATGCCCCTGCCACAACTTATTGGCCCGGGAGGGTGTGTCAGTGACAGTTGTGCACAGTCTTGGGTGAACTCCGCACATCACTAGTATACTGTATATGAATTCATTAAGAAGTATTGACATTAACAAAGCATGAAGTACATGGTGCACCATACCATTAAAGTAAAATGAATATTGTATCAGCAAGAAAACAAACAAAAAAATGCCTATTTTGCTGACAGGTGCTGCTTATTGTAAGGGTGATGTGGTAGAGATGAAACTGTGTGGAATGCAATAGTGATGAGATTTCTTAGAGGTGTATGCAAGAAACTTTGTCCTTCTTTTTTTTATGCATAGGCTTTGATTGCAGTGACATTAATGACAATTTTGGAACCCTTTCGAGGGCACCAAGTGGAATGTACATAATACAGCCTGAAGGAACACAGTTTTCATTTGAGGTAATGAAGGCAATATTTGACAGTGCTTACTTTGCTAAAAGGAAAGTATAGTCAGGGCTGTTCCTATAATCAGGCTGTTGCCTCAGGCGGCATCTCTTTTTGTCACGATGTTGGGATCGCTCTGGCCACCCCTTTTGCAGTCAAAGTGTCTCAGGTTGCTAAGAGCTAGACAGGGTGATGTGTAAGGGCCATACACATCTCCCTGCCCCCTTTCCAGAGGCCATAAGTGCCAAATGTGTAAGGGCCATGCACATCTCCCTGCCCACCTGGATGCTCTGGCCGGCATCCTGCCTAGCTCTTGGCAAACTGTGATGTCAGTGAGCTGGGCGGGACGCTGGCCAGAGCTGGCTCGTGCACCACCAGGATGCCGGCCAAAATGCTGTTAGCGTGTACCACCAGCACCCCCCCTCCGCTAACACCCCCCCGCCTAGGAACGTGACCACAACCAGCCAACTCCCACCCACCCCCAGAATGTGACCTGCACTCCCTAAGCCAGTCCCCCCTCACACCACTTCAGGCAGGGATTATGCTAGGGACATCCCTGAGTATAGTGGTCTTTGATCAATTGTGTTTGAAAATGTTGAGAATGTTTTCATGTTTATGAATTGGAGATATATTTGGAAAGAGTTAAAATGATCTGCACTTGTGCAGCTCGTAGTTTCCAATGCAGAGTTATGATGATTGAGCATAGCTGCTGCAGGCCAGGGTGAAGGTTTGGGCTTTGGGCTTAGTTAAGGGGTTATATGCCGATACCAAGTACCAGTACTCCCGCTAGCTTGGAGCCGGCTTCCCAGGCAATCAGGAAGCTGAGCAGCGGGTCATTACACGCCGCCCAGCCTCTTGATTGCCCGGGAAGCCGGCTCCATGCTGTTTGGCCGGATCGATGTTAATTGGCTGGGAAGCCGTCTTCAGCAAGGAAGACGGTAGTTGGGCCATTACCCGCCACCCGGCTACCTGATTGGCCGGGAAGCCTGCTCCATGCTGTTTGGCCAGATCTATGCTGATTGGCCAGAAAGACGGCTTCCCAGCTAATTAGCATGGAGCCAACCCGTCCTCCTGATTGGCTGGGAAGCTGGCTCCAAACAGTATGGAGATGGATTCCCGGCCAATCAGGAAGCCGGGCGGTGAGTCATTTCTCAAAGCCGGCTCCATGTTCCTTCACGGTACTGCCGGTCTGACTGGAAGTTCCGGTATCGGAGCATTTGGGTGAGTACGAGTACTCGCCCCAATTACTCGGTATCGGCACCGATACTGATACTAGTATCTGTATCAGTGCATCCCTAGTTAAAACACAACTCCAGTAAAAACTGTTTTAGACAACATGGGGAAAGATTACAATTGAGGCCTTCATATCTCTCACACCTTCATATTTTAATAGCTGTGGTGGGTATTTAAATGCTTATATGGGAGCAGATGAAACGTGTGTTCTGTACATGATACATGGAGCTTTTTATTGACACATTTCATATCTGAATACTATTTGGATGCATTAGAGATATGATATAACAAGGATATCATTCCAGCCTGGAGTGCAGCTTCAAATCTGTACATTTTATTTAAATAATACCTTCTGATCCTGCCATGAAGATCTTTGTTCAGAAACCTGTTAGGAGGTGATAGCATTCTGTCACTATCTCCCAATTTCTCTCCAGCATTGTCACACTGTCACGTGTGCTTCCATGGAGTCTTTAAGGGGTCACATTAACATCGCAGTACCAAAGCAAGTGGAGCACAATGCACATTTCTAAAGCACATCGTTGTGCTTTATAAAGGTGTCTTTTCTTTTTAAAGCAGCTGTATGGCCACCCCATGGGCTTGTAGCTGCTTCAATAAAGAACCCCCAATTTATACTTTAGTATAAATTGTATAAAAAATATGATCCTGTGTATACGAAGCAGCCATTTTGTGAATTAGTAAATCATCCAAAATGTGGATGCATTTTCCGTATGATGATGGTTTTCCATATAGTTGTGCATCTCTAAGCTGTGGTGTTGCCAGCACAAAACAAAGATTTTACAAATGGGAACATTGTTAATGTGTCTTTCACAGCAATGCTTCTGGTGGTAGAAGGCTTATAATGATGTGTTGACACTAATATGAGCAAAGGCCCATAAAGACAAAAACATACATGCAAAGTATAATGTTCCTTTATAGACTCTAGAGAAAACTCTAAAATACGCTTTATTGCTCATTGCCGTACATGACATATAATCCTAATTCTGCCTAATGATAATGCTATTTCTTATTATATTACTGTGATGTATACTCTTCCATAATATCGTATTAGGCATTTTGTGACATGGATTACAGAGGAGGGGGATGGACCGTCCTTCAAAAGAGAATTGATGGCACAATTGACTTCCAGAGAAGTTGGCTTGACTACATGGAAGGATTTGGAGAACTTTCAGGTAGAGGAATATTGAAACATTTCTATTTTTGACCCCAGGCTAAAATGAGCACTTAACTATTGCATTACATTGGGTCAAATCCATTATTGAGTGCTGCCTTCCGTCTGGTCATCACTTTCAACAACTTGGACCTGGATGCCCAGTGTGTTTTGCATCCCTTCCCTGCTGCAATCTCGATTTCTCAAGACTACATATCCCACCATGCACTGCTTCCAGCAAGCAATGATAATGTTACATTGTTTGACAAGATATAGTGACATTGTATCAGTGCATTGAGGAAGTACATCCTATGGGCATGTTCAATAAGTAAGTTTACAAACTTCTATATGGATATGGTTATTAGGAGTGGGAGAGAACTTATGGAAATTCAATACAGAAATACAGATTTTTTTTTTTCCGTTTTTGACCCTAGCTACCCTTTTAGACAATTATCTGATCTCATGACCCTCTTAGGAAGTCTGTCCTAGTGCATGAAACACATTAGCCTCCAGCATGGACAGCATGGAGTTTTAGTTTACCTTGAGACACCTGGTCCATTACCATAAGTGTTAACACACTGCAACGGAGTGCAAATGTTGAGATGTGAATCAGCCCTGAGAGTTTTCACTTGTACTGGCTGCTTATATGAGAGCAGATGTGTCCGCCTTATTTTCTGGTCCTTAGATAAGGTGGGAGAGGTGTTAATGCAGGCAGTACACAGATATCAGGTAGAGTTGGAGCATGTGGTAGGAGGCAGAATATGTATCATATAAAGCTGGGGTGGGCAACTCCAACCCTCTAGCTGTTGTGGAACTACAAGTTCCATGAGGCATTGCATGACCGACAGTGACAGGCATGACTCCCAGAGGCATGTTGGGATTTGTAGTTAAAGCACAGCTGGAGGGCCGGAGTTTCCCACCCCTGATATACAGAGAGTCAATGGTTTACAATATGACTTACTACTATTGAGCTTGACTAAGGCCAGGTTCACACCATTTTCTGGACTAGATCTGGAAAGCAGCGCACTGCGTTTTGCCGTGTTTTTAGAGCGATTGTACCACGATGTTGCCGCATTTCGGAGCTGGGTTTTTTTTTTTTGGTTTAAAATGGGCTTTTAGGTGCGTTCCAGTGTATTTGCATGTGCTCTTAATGCGTTTCCATGCATTCCAGACCAGACAAAATGAGACATGCAGTATCTTTCTGGTCTGGTCTGGAATGGACTGCGCTAGTGTAAACAGAGGCCAGAAACAGCATAGGGATACATTAAGATGCATTTTGGGCCCGGAAACAATCTGGTCCGGTCTGGAGATGATCTGGATGTAGTGTGAACATCCAGATCATCTCCAAAAAGGGGCAACAATTAGTTTCTGAACCCAAGATAAAAAAACTTAATATAATACAGCTAACCAGTCCATAGATTTGGTGGCTGCATTTGTTTTCTTTTTTAGGCTTTCACCTTTTTTTTTCCTAATATTGCTACCAGTAACACACTTCTTGTCCTAAGAAAAACATTGGGGGAGCTGTTCTGTAGTTCTCATGCAGGACTAAAGATAGTAAAGTATTGTCAGCTCACTACAGGGAGTTACAAACTGGCAGGAACTACAGGTATTTTTTTGCACATTACATTTTGCACATTTAGTGGTATGTTTAACAGACCAGAAGGAAGAACAGAAGAGAAGTTCATTGTTAGGGTTTACATACACTGGAGAAGGCTGTGGAGTTTCACAGGTAGGCAGCACATGTTCTAAATAATTGAAAAGTGTTTATTCCTTTACTGGGAACAAGAAGTGGTTCCAGAGTTTCACAGGTAGGCAGCACATGTTAATGGAAATGTAAAACCTTTTTATTTTCTTCATTAAATGTCTTATGTTCACATTTTTCTTCCAGTACCTTGGCCAGACTGCTCTGCAGTGACTCATTTTGCCCCATGACTCACGGTTCTAGTTGCATGGACTGATTTTATTAAGCTTGGGGAAGACAAACAAAAGAACATTTAGGATAGGAGAAGGATTGCAGGCATTGAAGCCAATCAGAAATACAGAACAGCCAAAAAATAGAATTAAAATGGGTGTTTACTTCCTGCCTGCATGGCCGAGCAATTATCAGTAGATGATCAGCATAAAGGCGCTACCATAACTTAGCACTGCCACCTCTGCAGCAGCAAAAAGGAAATAAAAATGCAGCAGTTTCCCAGCCATGCAGGGGTTAAATATTTAAAGCAGAACATCAGGGATTTTTTTGATTCTTTGGAATTGCCATAAGTCAGATACCTGTAATCATGAGTATCCTATGGCTGGATGGATGCTGTTTACTGTAGTAATCTTGGTTTGTCCAGGATACAGGGCTCAACACTCTTCTACAAGTGCTGCGACTGATAGTTCTGTGCCGTGCACAGCGCTGAGCACAGAGCTGCCCCACAAAAGCTTTGTATTCTTGTCACAGAATGCAAGGTGTTCATGTGACGGACCCCCGTACTCAGGATGAGTATGTCCGCCGCTGTCTTCTTCCTTGCTGAGGTGATATTGGAACCTGAAGATCTGTAGCTCCCAGTTTCCCCAGTCACTAGCCAAGGCTTGAGTGTAGGGTAAACAAACTCTGCTTTATTGAGCAACTGCACAAACTTTTATACAGCAAGTGATGAAATCAGAATATAATCCCATCACATCCACCTCCCCTCCTCCCAGACCATCGGTCTGCTCAACACCACAGGTGTCCACCTGCTAACGAACTCCAGACAGCCATGGCAGGAGCCTGGCCAGAATGTCATTGTTCTGAGCTCCCTCAGAGTACAATGGGAGATAACGAGGGATGGTGCTGATAGTCTTTACATAACCAGGTCACACAGCATAACGCACTCAAACATAACTCAATACCAATACACATTTAACTTAACCAATACACATAAACTGATCACCATGTCGTCACAGTTCAGTAAATGGACAAAGGGAGATCCTGTCATTTACCAGCCCCTCCTCTCCCCTCGTGCATTCACAAAAAGCCTTGTATTCTTGTCACATAATGCAAGGTGTTCAGTGAATGGACAAGAGCAGATCCTGTCATTTACCAGCCCCTCCTCTCCCCTCGTGCATTTTCAAAATGTCTTGTATCCATGTCACAAACTGTGTTCTGTGAATGGACAAGGAGCGATCTTGTCATTTACCAACCCCTCCTCTCCCCTTGTCCATCCACAAAAAGCTTTGCATTCTGGTTGCAAAGTTCAAGGTGTTCTGTGAATGGACAAGGGGATATCCTGTCATTTACCTGCCCCTCCTCTCCCCTTATCCATTTACAGAAAGCCTTGTATTCTTGTCACATAATGTAGGACGTTCTGTGAATGGACAAATGGAGATCCTGTCATTTTCCTGCCCCTCCTCTCTCCTCCTACATTCACAAAAAAGGCTTGCATTCTTGCTCACAAAGTGCAAGGTGTTCAGTGAATGGACAAGGGGAGATGCTGCCATTAATATGCCCCGTCCTCTCCCCTCGTACATTCACAAAAAGCCTTGTATTCTTGTCACAAAGCGCAACGTGTTCTATGAATGGATTTTGAGAGATCCTGTCATTTACCTGCCCCTACTCTCTCCTTGTCCATTCATGGGATGCCTGTTCTGTCAAGTCAAAACTAAAAATTGTGCCTTTAGATGTATACCGGGAACATAGTCTACCTGCTCAATACTTCAGTATTTCATCCAAGTAATGCTGTAGTGTATGAGTGTACTTGGTAATCTGGTGATGGGAGAACCCCAATTTGAGATGCAGGTTTGTTATTCCCAAACACACCCACTGCAGGCTCCATGCTGAATATGATTGGAAGCAGAGAGGGAGAAGGGGCATTACACTAAACAGACTTTACAAAGTATACGGAAACCTGTGAGGTACTCTCTGGATTTTGCTGCAATGGATTACACAAGGCTCATATAAAGTAATTTAAGTGAACTTCCTGACTTCATCAAAATTCTGTTGTTTTCTGGATAGAATTAGTATCTCACTGATTTCAATGTTGTCTGATATTGCATCTTTAGATACTGAACGTGATCTATAAACTGTATTTTCAGGGGAGTTCTGGTTGGGTCTGAGGAAAACCTTCTGCATTCTGAATCAGAAGAACACCAGTTTTATGCTAAATATTGCCCTAGAGGCTGAAGACGGGTCACTGGCGTACGCAACCTATGATAACTTCTGGATTGAAGATGAGAAGACCTCTTTCATAATGCATGTTGGGCGCTATTTTGGAACAGCAGGTTAGTAAAACATTGATTTTTAGGAACTTTTTATGGATCATGCACACAGCTCTGTTTCTGTTTATTTTATGATTTTAATGCAAAACAGAATAAAAGAATCCCAGATTTGGTCAGGCTAGTCGCACACTGGTTGTCGAATCAGTTGATCAGGGATCTCAAAATTACATTTTATCAGCGCAGAGGATCTAGTTTGAGATAAGATATCCATACACAAGGCATCTTTTCTCATTCAGCCGCTTCAGCTGCCCACGGCTTCCCTCGGGAAACTGTAACGGTCTTGACTATAGTAAGCAAAGAAAGAACATATTTACTAACACCCTTGTACATATCTGTACTTTTCATACATTTAAAGCTAAACTCCCGCTTTACTATTTTTCTTGCACAAGTGTACAGACTCCACATGTGGGCATTACCTTGGAGTGGTCTGCATATAAATGCATTCTGGAATGCCCCATCCTCCAGACTGACCCCCACCTATTAGGCATTTTGATATTTACATAACTACTCCCAAGAGCCAGTCCACTGCCTGCATCAGGGATGAGGGCTCTTGTGAGAAGTACTGAGGCATGAAGCTGTGATGTTTTCAGGAAGTTATGCACAGCACCCTGCCGACCCCTCCCACCAGGCGTGATCTGTCTGCATTGCATAGAGAAAGAGGCACCCAGTATGGACAGGGGCAAAATAAAAGCATATTAAACTGTAGATGTAAATGTCCCCCCCCAGCCCTCCCTCACAAGTCTTATACTTACTTGTCCCCTCTCCTCCGAGATCTTTGCTGTTTGGCCTGGAGGGCACCGCACAGTATTTTCTCCCAAAGTCTCCTGTTCGGACTACTTATTAATAGTTATGCAAAGCTCATTCATTATTTGCCCCAATGGTGGACAGCATTTCCATAAGCATGAATTGAGAATTCTTCTACGCATATGCAGCATAGACTTGTGGTAAGCAAGCTGTTTGGAACCCAGCAGGCAGCACAGTAAAGAACGCAGAGGTGGGGGGAATGAGAAGTATAAAACTTAAGCCGGCCATACACCTATAGATTATCTGCCGATTTTCTATGGTCAGATGGAAAAAGTGCAACAGATTCCTCCATCTACGCTAAACTGTGTGGATGGAGGAATCTACCACTGGGCCAAGCTTCAGTATTTTGTCATATATCTTGCCATATTTGTACAGCTGCGGAGGGGGGGTATAACTTAAAAGTATTTTTTTGGAATGCTGCATATTTGGAAAGGCAGGTACTGTATATTGTCTTTTCTTTCTTTTACAGGCTGCTTTGAGTGTAAAAATGATTCTGCAGTGACAGGGTCACTTTAAAGGATAACTGCATTAAAAGTTATACTAACACAGTACTGAATAGACAATGTAAAGGTTGAGTGTAATGGATACTTTCTTACTCAGAATGAGCTTAAAACACTGAGCAGCTTTACTATGCACATTAGTTCTCAGTGCCAAGAACATTGCACGGAAAACTATCAGCTCTGATCTCCCAGCGATGAGAACAATTGTATTGTGTTTTTCAGCCACATCATTTGTTACTCGGGATAGTTTAGGTTTCTGTAGCCCACACAAGGCTCATCTGTTATTTTATGGATTACTAATAAAGTATATATTTTAATTGGCAGAGATCCTAGATGCTGCTTTCTACTGAAGATCTGTGTGTCCTCATAGAGATCATGGTTTACATAGAAGGACTCTCTTTTTCTGTTTATAGATACAGGATAGTTCATGAAGATAATTACCTGTTGAGCTTAAGCTGCTTCTTAGGCCCCGTTCACACCTAGGCGTATTACATATGCGCGTCTGTCGCGCGTTTTTTTTACCTCGATTCGCGGTAAAAAAGTTGTGCGACCGTCGCGCGATTCCGAAGGCTACTTGGCTGTATCCCAATGGAAAACGCCCTACAAAACGGCCCAAAGAAGTACATGTACTTGTTTGAGCGTAGGCCGTTTTCTAGGGCGTTCAGACGGGCGGAAATACGGAAAAGTGTGAACCATACCCATAGAAAACAATGGGATTTTCATGTCTGTACGTTTTATAGAGCGTTCATAGAGCGTTGAACGCGCGACAAAACGTAAATGTGTGAACGGGGCCTTAGTTTCCATGGGTGCTTTTTCGATCAACCATTGAGGGACACAGCTCTGAAAAATTCTGAGACGTAGGGTTATGCTGCTTCCTCCAGGAGAAATGGACATTAGTGGGGATACCCCGATACCAGTTTTTCGGTAACGAGAACGAGTCTCAATATTTGTTTTCCGGTCCTCGCCGATAACAAATACCAATACCGGAAGTCCCATTTAGGAAGCCAGGCGGCGTGTAATGACTTGCCACCTGGCTTCCTGAGTAGCAGGGAAGTCGTCTCCATGCAGCACTGAGATGCAACAAAAGATGAAAAAAGATAAAAGCAAGTATTTTAAAATATGAAAAACGTACACAATGTATTCAGTGCTACTCAATGCAGTGGCGTCACAAGGGGGGTGCGGCCCGCACCCGAGTGACACCGTTGGAGGGGTGACACCAAAATGACTGACAGTCATTTTGGTGTCACCCCCTCTAAAAAGTCGGGCACTCGGTCATGGACTGAGAGCCCGACGGTGCCAGGAGAGAGGATGGGACCCAACGGCATACCTCATCCCGCCGGGTGAATGTCCACTCCTCTCTCTGACGGCGTCCATCACAACATGGCCGCCGACAAGTGTCAATTAGAGGGCCGCGCATACGTGACGTCACGTGCATGCGCGATGACGTCACAGCGGGGTGTCAGCCAGTCTCCGCTCCGGGTGACAACCACCCTCGAGAGCGGGAGGGGGCGGAAAAATCACAGCACAGCCGCAAACATAGATGTACTGGTGTGGACGCCGGGCTCCGGGCTTCTGCTGCAATGGTTTCAGTTCAGCTTCACCCCGCCCCCTGTGCATATTTTGGAGCCGCTCTGGCAGCACTGTGACCGTTGCTATTACATGCCTTCTCTGGAGCCTCACACTACCTCCTTGGGGCCACTCTCTGAGTCCCTGCACTGTGGGAGGAGCCGTTCTCTCTTCACTGCCTCCTGGTCCTAAGCTGCAAGCACTACCCTGTTTCCCCAAAAATAAGACCTACCCTGAAATTAAGACCTAGTGCCATTTTTGGGAATTGCTAAAATATAAGACCTACCCCATAAATAAGACCTAGTTGTGACCATTCCCAGGGCCGGTGGTGTCATAAGGGGGAACTTGAAGAACTGCTGGAGAGAATCAGCGGTGCCAACGCAGGCAGTGCTAGAGGAAGCGAGGCGGCACCGGAGGGAGCAGAGCCGCATAAGCCGATGTTTCCTCTATAGCGCCGCCTCCTGTCACAGGCGGAGTGATACCAAATGCACTCCGCCTGTGAGGAATCCATAGTGAAAGCGCACTTCGCCATTTTGGATTATTTAATTTGGATTTGCATTAACTTTGGAGTGTTATACATAAAAGAAAAAAAAAATAAGACCTACCCCGAAAATAAGACCTAGTGTGTTTTTTTGAGCCAAAAACAATATAAGACAGTGTCTTATTTTCGGGGAAACACGGTAGTGTGTGTCTGCCTGTGTGTGTCACTGTGTTCATGTATGTATGTGTGTGTGTGTGTGTCACTGTGCTCATGTATGTGTGTGTGTGTCACTGTGTTCATGTATGTGTCACTATGTATGTATGTACAGGTGCAACTCGAATAATTAGAATATTGTGCAAAAGTAATGGCAGCAAGTGCTGCAAAAGGGGCCCAAACCAAGTACTGAGTACATATGCATGCTTGTACTTTTCAGAGGTCCGATATTGTTCTATGTACAATCCTTGTTTTATTGATTGCATGTAATAATCTACTTTTTTGAGGTTTTGGATTTGGGGTTCTTGGGGTTTTCATGAGCTGTAAGCCATAATCATCACAATTATGACAAATCACGGCTTGAATTATCTTGCTTTGCATGTAATGAGTCTATCTCATATATTAGTTTCACCTTTTAAGTTGCATTAGTGAAATAAATGAACTTGGCACGATATTCTAATTATTTGAGTTTCACCTGTATGTATGTGTGTGTGTGTCACCGTGTTCATGTATGTATGTATGTATGTGTGTGTGTGTGTTTATGTATGTATGTATGTGTGTGTGTGTGTCACTGTGTTGTGTGTGTCACCGTGTTCATGTATGTATGTATGTGTGTTTGTGTGTCACTGTGTTTATGTATGTATGTGTGTCACTGTGTTCATGTATGTGTTCATGTATGTGTGTGTGTGTGTCACTGTGTTCATGTATGTGTCACTGTGTATATATGTATGTATGTGTGTGTGTGTCACCGTGTTCATGTATGTATGTGTGTGTGTGTGTTTATGTATGTATGTGTGTGTGTCTCACTGTGTTCATGTATTTGTATTTATTAGCTGCTGGAACACACCGTGATCGCTGTGAAACTCCCCCCCCCCACGTTTTGGGACGGTAGGGGGTGGTGGCAGTGCATTGTATTCAATGGCACCACTTCCATGCCCCCCACCCCGCAGTGCGATCGCACACGTGGCAAAACTTTGTCAGCGTTCTGTTTAACTGCAAACGCAAAAAATAGGGCTAGGCTTTGCCATGCGTTCGATTGCACTGCGGGGGGGGCGTGGAAGCGGTGCCATTGAATACAATGCACCGCCACGCCCCCTCCCGCCCCAAAACGTGTGGGGGGGGGAGTTTCACAGCGATCGTGGTGCGTTCCAGCAGCTACCGCTCTGGAACTCACACGCAGCAAAAAGCTGTTCTGATTATTTACATTTTTAATCTATCGCTGGGACTTGTAGTCATATATACCGTGTTTCCCGAAAATAAGACACTGTCTTATATTTTTTTTTTGCCTCAAAAAAACACACTCGGTCCTTTTTTCGGGGTAGGTCTTTTTTTTTTTTTTTTTTAATGTACAACAATCCATACTTATTCATGTAGAAAAGTCTACATGTATTCATGTACACAAATATGGTGATTAGGGCCAATCAGGGGTGCCGTACCTTTCCAAGAGCAATTTGCTAACCAATTGCGGCCAGAATGAGCGAAGCGCACTTTCACTATCTATTCCTCACAGGCATTTGGTATCACTCCGCCTGTGACAGGAGCCGGCGCTATAGAGGAAGCATCGGCTTATGCGGCTCTGCTCCCTCTGGTGCCGCCTCGCTTCCTCTATCGCTGGCTTCGTTGGCACCGCTGATTCTCTCCTGTTGCTCTTTACATTCCCCCTTATGCCACCACCGGCCCGGGGAATGGTCATACCTAGGTCTTATTTTCGGGGTAGGTCTTATATTTTAGCAATTCCCAAAAATAGTACTAGGTCTTATTTTCGAGGAAACAGGTGGAGAGAAGTGACATTTCAGGACCGATCAGCTGTTTCAGGGCAGGTCGGTTCTCCTGCACATGCGATTTGCGATGCCGATCTGCCCTGGAACAGCGGAGAAAGCTTTGGAATTCTTAATTTATTCCACCGCCGAAAAAATGGGCAAGATTACGTTAAAATGTGTGACCACGTCCCTGGTCACACATTCTAATGTAGTCTCAAACTTTGATAGATCACATGCCTACCTGTAATCATATAATCAGAGAAATAGATTTTAATAGGGAACATTACAGTGTAATATTCCCATTATAATCCTCTTGTCTAATTACATGAAAAAGCAGTACACAACTACTATAAACCAGGGGCCTGATTTCTGTAGAAAGTAACAAGATCGATATTCCATTTCCGTGCAGGTGATGCCATCCGTGGGTACAGGAAAGAAGACAACCAGAATGCAATGCCCTTTAGCACCTACGATATCGACAATGATAACTGTTATCCTTCATGCTTCTTCAATGGCACCAAAGTGAACAGCTGTAGCCAACACAACAACAAGAGTGGCTGGTGGTTCCGCCAATGTGGTTTAGCCAACCTGAACGGGGTCCACCGCGTGACCAGAGGTATAGATATAGCAGGCATTCAATGGGACACATGGAAGGAGAACGGCTCGATTGTCAAGATAAAGTCAGCTTCTATGAAAATCAAGAGAACTCATTACCCATTTTTTAAATGATTGTTACTTTTGAAATTATGTTAATAGAATTTTTAGAACTTCAGTATTGTATGTACAATGGTTTATTTAAAGGAAAATCCCCAGAAAACACACAACTACAACAAACATATAAACTGAAAAACTATTTAGCCTTGTCTGCTTTTTTGTTTTTAGATGCACTTTTTGGAATAAAAAATGTTTTATAAAGTTTTGGGCCTGTAACGGTATGTGATGCCTGTCTGAAACAGCGACCCCCGAGCTACTAAAGGAACTGAGCACGTTCATATGTGAATTTTCAGCTATTTTAGTAAATACGTTGAAACAAAGAGCAAATTCACAGTAACAGCCCAAAATGCAGTGCTGCTCCAGGTCAATCCACAAATACTTGTCCAATGGGCGCCAGGTCAGCTCGTGTCTGGTCAATAGTATGGAAATGAAGGCTAGCAGCACTCCAGAAAAAGAAGCCACAATTGATTTTTGGAGTGCCGCTGTTTTTCATTTCCATTAAAGGAGAACTATGGGGGCTTCATAAAGTGGGAGAGGTGGAGAGAATAGAGGACCTGGTCTGGTCTGGGCGAGGCCAACAAGCTACGCACTGCAGCACATGGTTCTATTGGACCGCTTTTACGCAGGCATCCGAATTTCATGCCCTGTTACAGGATCTCCCCTAGAGGTAGGCCGCGACCGAACACGTAGCGACGGCTGCCAGGGGAATGGCGATTGGCCCACTGGTTCACTGACCTCATCTCCCACCCTTCTTCCCTTCATACCTCTTTACCGCCCCTCTCTCCTACCTGCTCTGCTCTGCTCCCCTCCCCCCCTTCTCCCAATGTTGGTTTCCACCGCTCCCTAACTAGAATCTGACCCCCCCCTTCCTTTTTGGTACTATCTCTGTGGTCACAGGTCGGCTAGAACTATGAGGTGAGTGAAAAGCACCCACCTCATAGTTCTCCTCTAAAGTGAAATTCACTTGACAAAGAATACCCAATCATGTGCAAAGGCAGTTAAAAAACAGGATATTTGCTTGCACATGGTTGGGCGATTGAAGAAATTTCCCTTCATGCACTTAGCTTAGTGAAAATTCACTTTGCAAGAGAAAATCCACTTAGGCCCCATTCACACTGAGCGATTTATCGAGCGATTTTTGCAGCGATATCGCTCATATTTCCACGCGATATCGCTCTATGTAGCTTCTCCAAACCATTTCAATGGAGCTGTTCACATCTCGTCGCTCAATATCGCTCAATATCGCTGGTAGCTCGTCGCTGGTAGCTTGTCGCTCCTACATGACCCTTTTTTCGAGCGATATTGCTCCTGATTGCATACAGCCCAATAGGAAAAAGTTGCGCGACAAGTCGCTCAATATCGCTCGTCGCGCAAAATCGCGCGATTTTCATGTCGCTCAGTGTGAATGGGGCCTTAGTGTTACGTACCTTCTGGGAGACCGGATGTGAGAGGAGGCTTCCCTTGCACCCTGTGTCCTGGTAGACTCTGATGATGGGAACAGAGCCCAGCGGGACAACAAGTGGCAGGAGTGCCAGTGGTGTTGAGCACCGTGCAAGCCTATGAGACGAGCCGAGGTCAGGTTCCAAGCGGGCAATTCCAGTACAAAAGGGGTTAGGCTGAAGAATGGTCAAATAACAGTTCCGAGGTCAAGGCAGGCAGAATTCAAGGTTCGTTGAGGAAGTCCGGGTCACAAGGATCAAGCAAGATATCACAAAACACTGGAACAAGGATTAGCTGACGATAAACCAGCAACATGGTGGTACTGCTGCTGGGTTTATATAGGGCCAGTGATGTCCTTTCCTGTGCACGGCTATGGCGCGTTTTCATGCTGGTAATCTACCACTTCTGCGCGGGATGGCACGTTCCCGAGCAGTGTGGGAACGTGCAGGTTGCGCATGCGCAGATGGCGGGGATCCGTTACACTTAGCTTAGTGAATGAGTTTAAAATAGTATTACATCCTCAACGTTTTTGTAGAGAATATATTCTCATCTACCAAAGAAACAATCTCCAGTACATTGTATAGTTCCTATATGTGCCAATCACTTACATGTTATTAACTACACTGGCACCAACCCCTGATCCCTAAGCGCAGCTTCCTGTTTGGGAGAGTGCGCTCTGTGTACCAAGTCACAAGGGACAGCAGCTGCCTATCTATTAGCTTTGAGGAGGGAGGAGGTGGAAACAGGGGAGTGGCTTGACGTCCTAAGGCTTTGGGGCTGTGTGTTCATTTTGATGCACTCAGCTTCCGGCTTGGAGTGCGCACGTAATGGTGAATCTATAGGACTTTGTAAGAGAATGGAACCACTCTGGAACTGAAATGTTTCAATGGTGCTGAGTATCACAGCTGAATCCAGATGATAGGACAACTGCAATTCTAAAAAAAGCAGCATGTACTATAAGTCAGTGGTTTTCAACCTGTGTAACCTCAGGACCAACATCGGTCCTTGGTTATTAAGTCGCACCGCACTGGAATGCACAGCATTTGGGTACCGCATGTTCCAGTGCAGACAAACTATGGGCAGGAGGTGCGTTTGGGGTGTCATTCAAAGGAATGGCAACGCAACACACCACCTGCAACAGAACATTTGGTAGGTGCGATTGCTTGGTACAGTGCATTAATCGCACAGGACTGTGTGTTTAACACATTGTATTAATGTGAACGGGACCTTAAAAGCACTAACAGATACACACAACCACAGACACAATCTCACACACACACATTCCCAAAAATTTTTTTACGATCCACCCAGTCTCCCTACCTTACAAGAACTGGAGTGCATCCTCAGCCTGGGGTCCAGTGTGGACTGCTGTGCTGTGACCAAGCTCCATCCATATGTTTATTGCTTGTACAGTTCCCTTGCGTGCCATGTAGAGGTGCCGGGAGCCAGAATGTGACGTCACTCTGGTCAAGGCACCTCTTTACTGCACACGAAGGCGCTGTAAGCAATGCATGTATGGATGGAGCTCCCTCACGGCCATACCAGCAGCCAACCTCACCTCAAGCTGACACTCGGCACCGGGCAGCATATTTTGAATGGCTGTTCAGCATGACAATTGACAGTACTGCTCATGGGGCGGCTCAGGAGCCTCACCTAGCGCAGTGGGAAGCACGTGGTAAACCAATGAACACAGGGTTGTGACCCACTTCTGGTTTGTGAACCACCAGTTGAGAACCTTGGCTATAAGTGATCACCTCAACAGTAGGAATCCCTAAAAAACAGTAAACGCTTTAATATCACTTTAAGCAGTGCTGACTTCAATCATCTATTCATGTGTAAGCAAAAATCCTGTTTTTTTTATTTTCCTTGCCCACAATTGGGTATCCTTTGCAAAGTGAAGTTTCACTGTTTCACCTCGTTCACTAAGACAGGGAAGAGTCAATTTGCAAAGTGAAAGTTCACTTTGAGAGTGAATATACTCTACTACTTTAGTGAATCTAATCCACCGTCCTGCTTCACTTGGTTTCAGACATCAATATAAACTTGTCAAATGTAACAGTCTGGTTGTAGAATCCTTTCCTCATTGTTTCCCCTGATTATAGGATATTGTTCTGTTCAGCTATGAAATGTGTTTTAGCATTCATTATAGGAACTGCTTCAGCTCATAGTCTGAAAACCACCAAGGGCAGGTGTGGGCAACTCCGGCCCTCTCACTGTTGTGGGACTACAAGTCCCTTGAGGCATTGCAAGACTGACATTTACAGGCATGACTCCCAGAGGCAGAAGCATGTTGGGATTTGTAGTTAATGCACAGCTGGAAGGCTAGAGTTTCCCACCCCTGACCAAATTGTGGCCACTAGATGGAGCTGAATTTCTATGTTCCATGGCTCCATCTAGTGGCCATAATGTGCTGCACATTTCATTCGCATAGCTGTACTCTGTTTGAATGATTTATAAATCACCTCCCAAGTGTGCAACCTGCACTGGTCTACAACGAGAAAGCCTCGGAAATGAAAGTAGCTAAATTTTACCAGAAATGGGTCAATAAATAAAGGATAATTAAGTCCTGACTATTAATTGGCTCCAGTTTCCAAGCTACAACTTCAGGTCAAAATTGCATCAAAATAATTCAAAATTACGAGGGAGATGTGCGATTAGGCTCCAAAACTTTTCTGCAAAATGTGATATAGCAATGAGAATGGTGCCACATCAGTCATTATAAATATATCTTTATGGTGATACCAATAACATAACTTTCTATTCATTTATTGGTTTTTCATGTAACATTTTTGCGCTCATCGTCTTTATCATCATCTGAGCCTAGAGAGTAGGATTCTGGTGGATCTGGAATAGGCAAGTCCTCACCATGGGGTACAGGACCCAGTGCGGATAGAATATTTGTATATTCCACTTCTTCTTTCTTGAGATCCCTTTTGCAATTGGGGGAACCATGCAAAAATGGCAGTGGCTACTATGATTGGTGGGTTCCTTCCACATCATTGGGACCGCGAAAGGCATGCACGTTCTCTTCTTGTTTAGCCAATGACGCAGATAAGTTACACATGTAATGCAACAATAATGAGGGGCCCAACTCTTGTCCTGATCCCCTATTTTGCATCCAAAATATAGGTGGTACGCCTTTTTTATACCACTGCCGTCCTACTGCACTTTTGAGATGCCAATGTAACCTTGCCACAAATGTAGCAGAAGTTATCTGCGTTGTTTACACAGTTTCGAGGCATCTTGGCTTCTGAGGGAAAATATCACGCAACTGTTCCTTGAAAATGTTCGGCAATGACACTTTCACAAGCCACCAGATGTAACTGTATGATGCGTAGATCTGACTAATGTACCTTGCAATAAAAGAACAATAAATTACAGTCTCAAAGTGAAGATATATTTATACACTTCCTTGTGGTACCATTGTCATTGTTCCTCCGTACTTTGTCGAGAAGTTACGAGGCATCGTGATCATCAGACACCTCCCTCCCTTGTAGGCATATATACTCGCCTGTGTATAAATCTTTATTGTGAAATATCTTGAAGACTTTAGCCAACCAACCAGCACCTTTATCACCTGTTTTCTAATTCATCTAATCAAAATATGTAAAAATTAACACATTTTATCTAGGAGGTCAATCATTTCCCAAACTTTGTAGACCAGTGCTATTATTATGTCTATTGATATTAATATCTCTGTAGTCTTCCATCCTGAACTGAGTTAACTTTAAATCATGCATTTTTGAGCAGTAAGCAATTGAAGTTCAGCAATTCGATTATTAAACAATCCAAATTCAACTTTCTAAAGTTGAAAGTAGGAAGACAATGTAAAGAGTCACTGAAACAAACTTATTGTTAAAAAAGTACCTGCAAAGGTGAGTATTTACTTTCTTCTCTGCAAGTCCTTTTTAATTAGCAAGTTTATTTAACCACTTCCAGCGGGTTCACGTAATTGTACGTCATCTGCCGGAAGTGGTTATAGCAAGAACACGGCTGCTGCTGCAGCCGGGTTCTTGGTACCGTTTTAAACAGCAGGCGATTGCTGTTTAAATACAAGCGATCCTGCGTCTGTACAGGCACCAGATCGCTTGTGCGGTACAGCGCCATGTCCCGCTCCCCCCCCCTCCTTGGCTGCCGGTGCCGCCGTTGGCTTCCCGGGCTCATCTGTCCCTCGTGTGAGACCGGGACCGGCATGGAGGGTCTCCCCTGATAGATCGGAGGAGAGACTCATGGCTTCCAGCCACTGATCTCTCCTCCGATCACTGTACACAGAAGTGATGTGCATTATCTTGACAAAAGCCAATTTAAGACAAAGATGGGTGGGACAAGTGGTGTTTGCAGAGGCGCCAACAGCTCCGGGAAGCTTACCAGATGCTAAAGATCTTTAAATAAGCTTTGGTTGGCCATAGATAGCTCAAATTTTGGCCGGTTCAGTAAGAATTTGAGCCATCTATGGCCAGCCTAAGCTTGTTGAAAGGTCTTCAGTAATTGGTACACTTCCTGGTGCATATCAAATGCCTTCCTTGTGCTCTTCTGCCATAACTGGTAAGCTGTCCCAGTGACATTAGGGCCCGTGATGGAAACCATGGAGTGCGACAGGGGACACCAACATCCAATGTAATCTTACATTTTATACTTTTAATATTGTATCATTTATTGGCTTATTTAAGTCAAAGAGCAGTGTACCAGCAACTCAAAGCTACCAGTCCGATTGAGTGACCTAAATTGATGAAAGTGCCTGCTGTACACATACAGGGTTGTGACTAGTGTAGATAAGATAGGTGCTCAAAGTGACAGCCATGTTTTGTGAAGAACCTCAGAGATGTAAAGATAGGTCACCAGCACTCCAAAATGCAAAGAGATGATTGTTTATTGCAAATAACATCACCTGTCAGGACCTGTCACTATGTCACCTTGAGGAAGGGACCCTGAACGGCCCGGAAACGACAACAATTTTTGACATTTGTGACGTTATTTGCAATAAATATTATTCTCTTTGCATTTTGGAGTGCTGGTGACCTATCTTCACATCTCGAATGAGTGACCTGACATCAATGAAACTGATATCAAATTGGATGTTATGGCTTACATCTCTTTGCACCTTGTCAGTGTACTCTACTCATTGTTATTGTTAGTGCTTTGAAATCCAAATAATTTTATTCTAGAGAATCTAAATTAATTCCATATGTGATTTGGTCTCATGTATTATTCATCCTGAGAACTGAATGAACAGGAGCCATAAATCATTCTATTCATGTTAATTCATTACAATTACTGTGCTGAAGTGCTCTAAAACAATACAATTAGAGGTTCTATGATGTAGGCCAGATTGCCATATATAATAAATAAATGGTAATGTAATATTAGCATCGCCGAATAAACATATCCACTGCCAAGAGAAGGAATCTCAGGAGAAGGGTGTGATACAAAAATAAGCACAATAACTTCAATCTACAGCTTTAAAAAAAACATAACATACATCTCATAATATAAGTGCTGTGCTGAAGAGGACCTGTATTTTGAAAGCAGTGCCCCCCCAAAAAAGGCAAGGACTAGTCACTAGTAGTGATGCACACATTGGCCTGGCCAAAAATCTGGCTTCAGCAGATATCCAAGTGAAATGAACATAAGGCCACCTATGTCCTAGCAACCAATGCTGCTGATTAGAGCATCAATGGTTGCTAGGAAGCTAGCAGCTGGGCAGTACAGTATTATTGGTTGCTAAGACACTAGTGGACCCACAGGTGAGCCACCAGTTAACCAAAGACTGTGTGGGCCCTATGGCATCATTGATTTCAAGGACACAAACAGAGGTTTGCCAGTTAGACGAACTGGCCAAATTATCCATACCCAAAGCTCATCCCTACTCACCAGTATTGCCTGTGGTCTCCCTGCAGCTGATCTTTTCCCCATTACTTACTTACCATGCCTCAATCTGCTGTGTGTCTCCTTGTGCAGGTGGCCATCGTGGTAGAGGCAGGGCTTTGCTTCTTTGTGTCAGAGCGTGACTGGAGGGGAAATATTCAGGACGCGGCAGGAGAGTTTCGCTTAGCACAGATCCCCAGAATGAATTAGGAAGTAGGGAGATGCATACAGTGCAGGTGTATTTTAGGTCTGGTTGGAATTCAGCTTTACAATCACAATATGACAATATTATGACAACTTAAAGCAGATTTTTGTCTTTACAAAGGCCCATGCAAATTAACATACCCTGCCAGGCATTGCATTGTGTCTGTTCACACCACTGCTGTGTGGAATATATCAACCATTCGTAAATTTTAACTTCCTTTCTGCATGCTACAATGCTTTGATGAACATGCGCCGCCTTACAGGATACAGGTACAGGGGACTTAAAGCTGAAAGTAGTATTAAACCCTCACTGTTATATTGCTCTTTACAGTAAGCTCCACCAAGAGGCGTCCCCAGGCTGGGTGTCACCCGGCGCATACGCATTACATCATCACACAGGACGTCATCACGAGCACGCGTAATGACGTTACGTGCACTTAACAGCCAGTGGCCATCTCGGTGATGGAAGCTGGCAGAGACAGGGAGGACGTCCCCTCCTCTCTCATGCAGCTGTCATGCTCTCGGTCCATAAAGTCGTCAGTCATTTTGGTGTTACCCCCTCTGATGGTGGCTGCACCCCCTTGTGACACCACTGGCTCCACCCAACCAGCAGCTATTATATATATAATTTTCTTATTTTTCCCCAAATACTTACTTTTCAGATGAGGAGAGTGACCTGGGCACAACTAAGATCAAAATCCATTGTGCGCTGCCTGCACTGTCTATGCTTCGGCTGAATACATCACCAGGGCCGTGATGTGCTCTGATGCTGTGTTTGGCTGATGCATGTGTAGAGCAGGCCTGCTTTGGTGCAGTGTTTTGCAGCTGCCAGTACTGTGCATGTGTCTTTGTGAAGGCAGCATCAGAGCACAGTAAAGACAATGGCCATGTGTTGGCCAAACAGCACTTGCAGTCCCTACTCCGTGAGCATCAACCAAACACAGAGCCAGGAGCTCACACATTTTACACAAGTTCCATCTGTATAATAATAATTTCAGTGAATACTGCCAAAAGGGAATGCTGTCAATGTATTTTTTTCCAGGTCGAATGTATTATCATGTAATACTACATTATGACCACTAGACAGTGCTAAGGAGCATAGGAAAAAAAGTATATATGCTCATCAGCTCCATCTAGTGGCCATAATGCAGTATTACATCACAATACATTTTACCTGAAAAAAATATATTAAGAACTTTTGACATTATTCTAACAAAACGAACGTTCACAGGTGTAGGTTTATAAAAAGACACCTAAAAGTCATCACCAAAATTCTGTCACTCACAAATGCTTCTAATAATTTTCACCACTAAATCATACCACTGAAAAAAACTAAATAAGTATATATAAATAAGATTACAAAATACGAGAGTAATGACGTCACGTGCACTTAACAGCCAGTGGCCATCTCAGTGATGGAAGCTGGCAGAGAGAGGAAGGACGTCCCCTCCTCTCTCATGCAGCTGTCATGCTCTCGGTCCATAAAGTCGTCAGTCATTTTGGTGTTACCCCCTCTGATGGTGGCTGCACCCTCGTGATGATACCTTTTTATTGTACTAATCTAATACTTAGAAGACGAGCTTTCAAGAGTTTTACTTTCTTCCTCAGGTATTGCTTCAGACTTGATAAAGGTCTGACGACAGAAATCTGCAGATAATTGTAAGGTGTATGGGCACCTTAAGACACCTAAGTCAATTTGAAAAATGTTAGTGCTGGTATCGGTTTTTATATTGGGACAGAGGTCAGTTATAACGCAGAGTGCATTGGTCAATAATGTATTGCAGGGTGCGGAGGTCAGTAATGTAACGCAGAGTGCGGAGGTCAGTAATGTAACGCAGAGTGCGGAGGTCAGTAATGTAACGCAGAGTGCGGAGGTCAGTAATGTAACGCAGAGTGCGGAGGTCAGTAATGTAACGCAGAGTGCGGAGGTCAGTAATGTAACGCAGAGTGCGGAGGTCAGTAATGTAACGCAGAGTGCGGAGGTCAGTAATGTAACGCAGAGTGCGGAGGTCAGTAATGTAACGCAGAGTGCGGAGGTCAGTAATGTAACGCAGAGTGCGGAGGTCAGTAATGTAACGCAGAGTGCGGAGGTCAGTAATGTAACGCAGAGTGCGGAGGTCAGTAATGTAACGCAGAGTGCGGAGGTCAGTAATGTAACGCAGAGTGCGGAGGTCAGTAATGTAACGCAGAGTGCGGAGGTCAGTAATGTAACGCAGAGTGCGGAGGTCAGTAATGTAACGCAGAGTGCGGAGGTCAGTAATGTAACGCAGAGTGCGGAGGTCAGTAATGTAACGCAGAGTGCGGAGGTCAGTAATGTAACGCAGAGTGCGGAGGTCAGTAATGTAACGCAGAGTGCGGAGGTCAGTAATGTAACGCAGAGTGCGGAGGTCAGTAATGTAACGCAGAGTGCGGAGGTCAGTAATGTAACGCAGAGTGCGGAGGTCAGTAATGTAACGCAGAGTGCGGAGGTCAGTAATGTAACGCAGAGTGCGGAGGTCAGTAATGTAACGCAGAGTGCGGAGGTCAGTAATGTAACGCAGAGTGCGGAGGTCAGTAATGTAACGCAGAGTGCGGAGGTCAGTAATGTAACGCAGAGTGCGGAGGTCAGTAATGTAACGCAGAGTGCGGAGGTCAGTAATGTAACGCAGAGTGCGGAGGTCAGTAATGTAACGCAGAGTGCGGAGGTCAGTAATGTAACGCAGAGTGCGGAGGTCAGTAATGTAACGCAGAGTGCGGAGGTCAGTAATGTAACGCAGAGTGCGGAGGTCAGTAATGTAACGCAGAGTGCGGAGGTCAGTAATGTAACGCAGAGTGCGGAGGTCAGTAATGTAACGCAGAGTGCGGAGGTCAGTAATGTAACGCAGAGTGCGGAGGTCAGTAATGTAACGCAGAGTGCGGAGGTCAGTAATGTAACGCAGAGTGCGGAGGTCAGTAATGTAACGCAGAGTGCGGAGGTCAGTAATGTAACGCAGAGTGCGGAGGTCAGTAATGTAACGCAGAGTGCGGAGGTCAGTAATGTAACGCAGAGTGCGGAGGTCAGTAATGTAACGCAGAGTGCGGAGGTCAGTAATGTAACGCAGAGTGCGGAGGTCAGTAATGTAACGCAGAGTGCGGAGGTCAGTAATGTAACGCAGAGTGCGGAGGTCAGTAATGTAACGCAGAGTGCGGAGGTCAGTAATGTAACGCAGAGTGCGGAGGTCAGTAATGTAACGCAGAGTGCGGAGGTCAGTAATGTAACGCAGAGTGCGGAGGTCAGTAATGTAACGCAGAGTGCGGAGGTCAGTAATGTAACGCAGAGTGCGGAGGTCAGTAATGTAACGCAGAGTGCGGAGGTCAGTAATGTAACGCAGAGTGCGGAGGTCAGTAATGTAACGCAGAGTGCGGAGGTCAGTAATGTAACGCAGAGTGCGGATGACAGCAATGTAACGCAAAGTGCAGATGACAACGGTGTAAGATAGAAAGAGACTTACAGTTTTGACGTACTAGATCATGTGCTCTGTCATGCCCTCTTCTTCCTCTCCGGGTGGTGGGTGGTGGTGGGGGGCAGCGATGTTTCTCCCATGTGAAGCCCCAAGCAGCCTTGATGCGTCTTCTCTGTCCCTACTCTGCTAAAATACATGAGCAGCCAATGGCAGTGCTGCACTCTGCCTCTTAGCCAACAGCAGCTGTGGTGGGCAGAGGAAGATACAAGTGGTTGCCGACTGCCGAGGAGCCCGTACAGCAGGGGTCTCAAACTCAATTTTGGACACATTTTTTTGTCCCGTGGGGGGCGCTACTATATACGGTACCAGTGTTAATGTCTGCACATGTTACAAGCGGCAACTGTCACCGATTCAAATTAATGATTGGGTGACAGCCGCTGCATGTACACGCCTGCACACCGCATGTAATCATATGTGAAAGGATTACATGCAGTTAGAAATCTGTCACTATCACTAGCTCCTTTTTGTGCAAACAAGTCTGGAGGAACAGGACTGCACTCCACACTGGATAGTGACTAATAGGGGTCAAAAGGGACCTGAATCAGCTTAGGAAGTATTGGATTAACTGGGGTAAAAACGTGGCACAGGGACATGTAGTTCTCAATGGAATACAATTACGGTGACGCCACCGTACATGTATTCCACTGACACTTCCTCCTGTGCTTGTTACTCAATGCCCGTACCTACAGACAGGGACAAAAGGAAGAGTCTTCAGGAGCCAGAGCATTGCATCTGTAATCCACCGCGGTTGCAATGGTTTACTGGCTCCCAAAAAATAATAATTGTACATTTCTTTCTTTTTTTTTTTAATCAGAAATCAGCTTTATTGTACAAAAGAAAGCAAGGTACAATGGAACATAGAGGCACAGCCCCCAAAACATAGTAACATTATCAGCATACATCAGAAGTAGAAGGTGAACGTTGATCACATTAAGGTTTCATAACATGGCAGATCAGAATCTCTCAATGTCAGTAATATATATAACCGGTGGCCACGATGGGCACATCTGATACAACTACTACGATCTGTATGATATTGGGGACAGGTGCCCTGTGTGTCGTGGGCCCAGACTGGCGCATAGCAAAAGGGCAATTCCCAACATCGGAGCACATCTCTGTTTGCAGTTGCCAGCTTTGCCGTGTATTTCGTTTACATGGACAAGGTGTCTCGTGTGCTCAGCAACGGTGGGAACCACATGGGGGGGGTTAGGAAAGGGAGGGAGCAGGAGGGTGAAAGCAAGATGGCAGGAAGGAAGAAAGGGGAGGTCAGACAGGTCAGGTGAGGCATAGTAGCACGTCAGGTATGTAAGAGCGGTGGCACCATTTGGTTTCATGGGGACTCTGAGGTCATGGCTCATTGGTAGGCGTCCGAACCCTGAAACGCGATCCAGGGCCTACAGGTGGACCGGCATTTCATTCTCTTATATGTATTTGTGTACATTTATTATTTCTTTATAAATAGAAATTGCTGTTAAAATCCCGTTTCATGCACTTCTCATGTTACATTGTTTTATTTTGTCTTTGGGACGATGTACATTTCTAATTTTGTCTACGAGACACAGATGCTATATTGAGACAGTCGAGTGTATTAAGCCTAATCCCTTATGTGTTTCTGTCACTTAAATCATGTTATCCATGTGGGTGCAATAGCCGTGACCTTTTGTTATATTTGTATAATGTTTTGATAAATGGAATTATTTATTTCTATTTTTATTTATAGAACAAAACCCTGGAAAGTGTTTAGAACACAAAATCTATTTATGTAATGAATACACCAAGTGCAGAAAGTAAGAAGTAAGTAGCTGAACGAAAAAGCAGAACTCCTATCATTTCAAGTAGGGATGTCCAGATATCAGTTCAGATACCAGTGCTGATATCAGTGCTGATAATTGGCATTATCATGAGACCTACCAGGGTTGCAGCGGTTGCAGCTGGGACCTGGCTCTGGCGCTCCACCACTGTCCTGAAATCATTAGTCTGTATTGTTTTAGAAAAACTGTCACATGACAATGAACACAAATATATCAGTACTTGTGTCTGTGAGTACTTGGATAGGTATCAGTACTTTTACTTGGAAAAATTGTATCAGTGCATTCCTAATATATATTTATATATAACAAAAAATTTACTGCGTTAAAATGGGGATGTACGAATTCCAGGAGCTCCGTTGCGCCTTAAAAAGCTGCCTCCTAACTTTTGATTTTTTCTCTAGTCTAGTTTTGGAGCTGGAAAAGTATCTGTACTTGTACTTGTTATCTGAACATCCCTTTCACACAGCTGCTCCGATCGGGCCCGCCTGTCAGTTTTTAAAGTGGACCTGATCGGATGTCCAATGCAAGTCTTTGGGCGTCCGTTTATACTCAGTTACCCCCGCCTCTGGCCGACGGACAAACAAACAAACGGAACAGTGTTCCATTTCGCCGGATCAGATGGTGCCGGATCAGGGGTAATCTCATGTAAGCAAACACATCTGATTCCCCATAGACTGACATGGGGTTCGGTAATTTCAGATTTTTCTTGGGCTTCTGGCTGTCCCTTAGTTTACAGTAAAAAAATAAATAAATTTTTTTTGGTTCTCTGTGTCCCTGTTGCAGACTTTCCCTCACTTCCTGTCTAGTAAAATATTGTCACCAGAACCGTAAGTGAGGGGGAAGTCCCTTTAAGGCCTCATTTAGATTGGTGGCAGGCTCCACTGCCTGTGCAAAATGATTCACAGGGTGGTAAAGCAATGACTGCCCGTTGCTCTGGAGGTGATGCAGCTGCCTCCTGAATTCTGTTTACTTTTTATCCCAAGGGGGATTTTTCATTGAACTACCGCACCACGGCACATTCCCATTAACCTCTATGGTCATGTTTGACAGGTGGGACTGCCTGCCAAATGTGACATGCTGTACATGACACACTCCATTTAATAGTCCAGTTCTTTATTTATTGTGGGGTTGAGGGGACAGTACAGAAAAGTCAACGCAATTTTAGGGGCTCATACCAAGACCCCCCTTTATAAGGACTTACTAAGGGAGAACATGTATCAGGTCTGTGGTGGCTTGAAATTGGATCATATTTCGTGCAGTGTGTGAGAATGCATAGAGCTCTTCAGCAGCTGATTTGACAGCCATCACAGTCCTGATACATGTTCCCCCTTAGTACACCCTAATACAAGAGATATTTGTATGAGCCTCCAAAATGCATTGGCTATACCTATACTGCCCCCTCACCCCTACATTGAATAAACCTATATCTGGACTATTAAACAGAATGTAGCACTTCAATCCACAACCTGGCACAGCTAAGCAGGAGGAACACCTTCCCACTCAGCCTGCTCATTGACAGTCAGTCCGCATCATCCCATCATGCCCAATTAGCAAGGAATTGACACTTAGCAGGAAAACCTACATGCTGACTGGCTATCCTATTTTATTCTCTACAGGTGTTTCTCAGTTTCCCAATAACGAAACCCTTTAGCTGCTATCTGGAAAGTAGTGTGTTTCATGGCCCAAATGTGGACTTACCTGTACAATTTGGAGAGTGGGAGGGAGGTTGCACAATATCATGTGAAAAATGACTCTTCAGAGCCTTTAGCACAGCCCTACCTGAGTTACGGTTAATGTGTGCATTAGGGCAGTGCTCCCCAACCTTTTTATCGCCGCGGACCGGTCAATGTTTGATAATTTTACCGCGGCCCGCTGAGGGGGGGGGGACGTTGATTGTTTATATTTTAGATTGGAATCATCTGTCCCAATAAATCCATATTTCAAGTAGGACTCATGGTAATGTCTGTTAAAAGTTACATGTTTCTTTGATGTTGAAGGCCCTTCTTCTGTCTCTTCACTGGGCCTTTTCTTTTTCCCAAGGAAACTTTCTAACGACGTCTGTTTCGTACTCATTTTTGCTAATTTGTGGGTTAAATTTGAGCAAACACAATATACACGTACACCAAGCACTGTTAAACATGAGAAAGTACCGGTGAACAGAGAGAAGAGCGATACACACCTTCTCTTTACCAAAGCTACAACGCCACTGACGCTTGCAGCCGCTCAGCTCCAGACGTCACCAAAAACCGCCCCGATATCACGATATTTTGCTCATGCGCGGTATTGGTGCGGCTTTAGGTGACGTCTCTCAGCTCCCGGTTTACCTCTCGTCCTGGAAAGTCGGACAAACCCGAGAGAAATACACCACAGTAAATAAAATGGAAATAATTTAATGTTCCTTGGGCGGCCCGGTACCATTTGATCTACGGACCGGTACCGGTCCGCGGGCCCGGGGGTTGGGGACCACTGCATTAGGGCATGCATCTTTGTTCATAGAGATATATGTTATATTAAGACAGCCAGTTAAAAATGAATGGGTTGCCTTAAAGTGCACCTGTGCCCAGACAATGGACGTTAAACTATTCAAATATTCTTAACAAGCAGTAAAAGAGCATTAAAACAAGCCATCCCTGACCTCCCTAGCTGATGCATTGGGAAGTTATTGTTCCCCAAAGAGCCTCAGAGATCACAACAAAGAAGTCAGGTGTCATTTGGTTTCCAATAGCCTACAGCACGTGCTGTGTGTTTACATTTGAATGCTGACAGGCTGGCAAGATTCTGCCCTTGCCAGCCTGTTGCCCCGCTCAACATGGCCGCCGCTTGACGTCATATTGAGCGGGGCAACTCAGATTAATAGCATGCTGGATTAGTGTGAACCTAGTTCATTTTAATATTTTATTGCTGTGTAGTATGTGTATAGGGAAATGCCACGGGTGGCTTACGTGCGGTACAGCCTTCTCGGCCAAATCCCTTAGTTCTAAATAAACCGGAAGTCAGGCAGTTGGAGAACTTGAGGAGTTGGAGCTTTCGACAGAACACTCGCATCCCTATTAGTAGTAAATAATCCTTAGGAAGTATCTCTCCAAAATTGCAGTATAGTTCAGTGCATTCAGTACACCAACTGTGCATGGAACGCCTCCAGATCTCCATACTGCATTTAATTTTTTTGACAGATTTAGAACATTACAGCAGCTACAGTTTTAAATGGAAAGGTTTTTTTTAATAACATTAAATTAGAAAATGGCTTCTGCAACAATTTTATATGCTATATTATTTGTTTTAAAGATTTTATTTCACTTTTATACTTTTAACATGTAGTTACCCTTTAAAGTTTCTGCCTGGTTTTTAATTCTGTTTGTGCTGTGACTGGGAGATATTTTCCTTAATTCCTGCCCCTGTGACACCAGAAGAAATAAGAGGATTGGTCTTTAAAGAGACAGGAAGGCACATACTGCATTTAGAGCACTGTCAGAAGTTCTGTCCCTTCCCAGCTGTTTCCAAAAACCCAAAGAGGAAATGAGAGGAAATCTTTCCAAGAGGGATACAGACAGGAATAAGACAGCTCTAACCCGTCCCTGTCCTTTCCAAAACAAAATGAAAGGTTTTGGCTAGAGTTGACCTTTAAGAATGTTCCATTCTTCAGCAGTGTCATAAATGAACTCATTTAGGATTCTTCAGTGTGTTAGAATTCAGTAAAACAAATGGTGGGAACATCTGAATGTTTCCTTAGACAGAAATGCTCCTTTTTGCTTTCCAACCAATCGTCCCCACCACATACGGGTTTGATCTCTTACTATTATTAATACTCTGAACAAGACGGGGAAGGCACTTCCAAAAATGAGTTTTGGATAATGATGTCTACATAAGGAATTAGGACTCCTGTGGCACGATTATTGCATTACATAATCCGTAGAGGCTGTGAAAGATTTATAGGTTATGAAAAGAGTCTACCTACAGTACGGGGTCACAGTGTTCCGGGAATGGATATAAAGAAACAAGCCGCTCATTAGTAAGATGTCATTGACGTGACGTGGCAGCGACACTCGGCACAACACATCTGGGAGGCTGTTACAGTGTATCTGAGTCGAAATGTGTGCCTGGTATGATAAATTGTTATTAAAGAGCAGCTGTGGACAGGAAGTAAATGTAATCAGCTGTTAATGTTATTCTGGAAAGATTAAGGTGAGAGAGTCAGATAGGAGAATTGACTAAAACTGGACCAGGTGTGCATGGCAACCAATCACCTTCTAGCTTTCATTTTAAAAGCTTAACTGAACAAGCAGAAGAAAGAAGTTGATTGGTTACCATGCCCAGCTGATCCAGAGTCTGTCTGCTCCAGTTCTAGTAAATTCCTCCCAGAAAGTCTTCTTTATTTGCTTTTAAATGTAACGTTTAAAGCTAATTCCACCTTTCGTGTTACTCTCATATTTAGGGCAGAACATGAAACATGGTCACATTCTACAACCCCCCTCCTCAAAAAGCCAAACCCCCATCTCTCCTGTTCGAGGTATATTATATATTTTTATTACAGGTATTTACATAGCACCAATAATTTTTATGCAGCGCTTTTCCATACTACACATTCACATTAGTCCCTGCCCACAAGGAGCTTACAATCTAGGTTCCCTATCAGGAGCATCCCGAGACCGGGTGACATGCTGGCGTGACGTCATTGTGCGTGACGTTGTTGCGCTTGTGTGCGATGACATCATCGCGCATGCGTGGTCGTCTTATTGACGCCAGCCGGCGGCCATCTTGGTGATGGACGCTGGCAGAGAGAGGAGGGGACGTTCACCCGGCGGGGATGATCATGCCACTGGGTCCCCTCTTCTCTCCTGACGCGGTCGGGCTCTTGGTCCGTGACCGAGTGCCCGACTTTTCATAGGGGGTGACACCAAAATGACTGCCAGTCATTTTGGTGTCACCCCTCTAATGGCGGCACCCCCCGCACACCCCTTGTGACGCAACTGGTCCCTGTCACATACTTACAGGGCCGATTTAGACAGGAGCCAATTAACCTTCCAGCATGTCTTTGGAGTGTGCAAGGAAACTGGAGTAAACCCAAGCAAAGCACAGAGAAAACATGCAAACTCAAACTCCTTGTAGATAGTGTCCTGACCAGGATTCGGACCAGTGCTGCAAGGCAGAAGTACAAAACATTAAGCCACCATGCTGCCACATATAGCAGGGTTCTTCTTCCTGCAGCATCTTGTCTATATTTTAATTTGGCTCTGTCCACACAGCTGCATCATTCATTCACAGATCCATTCACAGGGATCTTTGAATGAAAATACAAAGATCCCTGTGGCCACTGTGGTTGAGGGACTTATAGGTCTCTATGGACGACAAGTGCCATGACATTACCATGCTTGTAGTCCATTCATAACTTAAGCCCCATAACTGAAAGTACCTACATTGATATGGACATGGGATGGAGGCACAGTCTCCAGGAGCCAGAGCATTGCACCCACGATCCATTGATCCGGTTTAAATGCTCTGCAGGCTCAATGCAAAAAAATGAATAAATGCACTTTTTGTTTCATCACTGTAGGTGCATTTATAATTTTTTTTGGGTGGAAATTACCTTTAAATAATCATTGCAACCAGTTTAAGAAGGCATTTTACAGGGCAACTGGGTAGAACTGCTTTACAGTATGCTGTGCACGTCCATCTCTGAGAATTGCAGATGGCAATGTTAGTAGCCTGAAAATACCTTTTTGCATTCCCTCACATTCCAGCTTCTAGTTTGTTATAAATTTCCAATATAGAAGTGTAAGAATAAGCTTTTTCTTTTCTGTCCAGTATATGCATCTTCCACTGCAATTGCAACCCTGTCTTCCGGAGCCAACCACTGCAGCTTGCTAGAGCGAGAGGACACAGTATGGCTGCATGTGTCCAGAGGCTGCGGTCTCACTCACAATAGTGAAGAGCTTTCCAGATCTGGCTGAATTATATGACATAAAATTAAAATACAGTATATAGTTCACTGGTTTACCTCTTAACCGGAACTGTGAATTATTTAATTCTGCGAATGGAGGAGGGTGGATGAATGACATGGCTGCCCCTTGTCCATTCACAGAATGCAAGGCACAATACTAGGAGTTGCCGCTCCTAACCACCGCAAGGCCAGAAGATCACTGCTGTGCGGGGTATTCGGCATCAGGAGGAAGGGTTTCGGGTAACTACGAGCCAGCAGGACACAGGATAGGCTTTATTAGAGGTAATTTATGTGGTTGGTGCTGCGTAGCCCAAAAAACTTTTCTTTTTCACCACTGGAGTTCAGCTTTAAAGAGGTAACCCACAAGTTCAGCTTCACAGCCATGAAACTAGTATTTTCAGGAGAGTTCAGTAATGACAGCAACACTGGTTCCTCACCTCAAGTTTCATTTAACCCTTTCGATGCCAAGCTCTGCCTGACACTCAGCTGGCCAGACCATTTTTGCAATTTTTCAAATTTATGTTTTCATTTTAACTGCAGCTTTCAGAGTTTGTAAAAGACCCACCCAAAATCATACATTTTCCAAAAGCACAGGACCGGTAGAATAAAAAGATGATGCTACTAATTTGGTTGGTCCCACGACAGTAGCGCAAATGTTTATCAAATCCTGTCACTGGGGTGGAGCTCTCCTCCCCGCTCAGCCTTTTAACAGCCGGTCTCACCTACCTGCTGGGCGCTGACTGCATCGGTCTGGATCTAGAAGTCTGTAAACCTACTTCTTGAAGATGCCCATAGGATGTACTTCCACAATGCACTGACACAATTTCACTCAGCCCTGGAAATATGCAATTCCTTGTGTCACATCTCTAACTAAGCCTTCCATCTGAGCTACAACTCAATGTCTGAACAACGTAACATCATTGCTTGATGGAAGCAATGCATGATGGGCTATGTAGTCCTGACAATTATTGCATCACATCAAGCAGCAGGGAAAGAGATGCAAAGCACATTGGGAATCCAGGAAGTTGATGGTAGTGATGGGCAGATGGAAGGCAGCACTCACTACATGAAAGCGATTTTTTTCAAGTAAGCTTTGATTGTATTATCAAAACAACGCTAGTATGTGTTCCTATTACAATGCTGATGTTATAACAGGAGAGGAGGTGCTGGGACTTTACAACTCCTAGAACCTAATTACCCCTACCTCGGGTAATACAGCATGATCAGAGTTGTTAGAACAAGGAGAAGCTGGACTTGCAATATTTGAGGGAGCGGTCATTATTCCAAATTGTTACACCCTAGTTACACCTTTCCTCGAAACAAAGGAAAGAGGGTTTGCCAAAACTGTGGAGCCGAGACAAACCGATGCAAGAATACTGGGAACGCTCACACCTTCACATGAGATACATGCACCCTCTGTCATATTATCCTACAGCAACCCCATTTGTTTATTTAGACAACATATGTTTTTTGGAACATCGCTGCGGTTTATGGATCAATTGCAGCTTCTGGTTTTGACATTAAAAAAATCCCCCTCATAATACAACTGCACAGAAAACTTGGGTTCAAAAACATGCAAGGTTAATTATAAATGAAGACTAATTTTCAAACAATGTAATTTACAGCCATATGGTTCTTTACATAGCAATGTAATTGTGGGAACTTCCAAATTAAAGGACTATGATGTGGAACTATTATAAACTATGGTTTTAATTTTCACATTGCTTTATGCTTTATGGTATGTGTGTTGGCCATTAAAAAGAAAATGCACAGCCTATATGAAAAGTATGACTTCATCTTTAAAACATTTGTTAGGGCATTTATGTGCATTTAAAGCTGAACTCCGGGATAAGCAAATACTGTTTAAATACAAAAGGCATAGGTATTCTTCAGTCTTGGGGTGCTTTGTGTATTTCCTCCAGATCGGTGCAGATAATATTGAGCATGAAATCAATATTATCCAGCACCCAGCTAGGGTTGCCACCTTTTCTTCAAGCGAAACCCGAACACTCAAGTGACGCCCAGACATTTTTTTGGGAGAATGAGTCGCGGCTTGATCATATGTAAATAGCGCCGGCCATTCATATGTGAATATTACTGTAGAGATTATTTTCAGTGGGGGGCCAGTAGCCCCTATCTTAATTTTGGTTGCCCCCATCTGCCTGACATCTTGTGTCCGGGTTTCTGCTGCCATGAAACCCGAACACAGCATTCAAAACCCGGACTGTCTGGGTGAATCCTGGACAGGTGGCAACCCTGTACCCAGCGCTAATACTCTATCACTCTGTAGCACCCTGTAGGCAGGAATGCTATTAAATTTAGTTATTGTCCGATTGTAAGCAGTCTGATGCTGATTTGTAGTCTATGTTCATTTGGTTTCCCCTAATCAGTCTTTCATCGTTTGCATCTGTCTGATGCTGGGTGTACCCTGGCCACAGAGCAGAGCAAGCAATGAGAGATTGCTATGAGTAGATATGCCTCTCCAGCCAATCCAATCACTGTTAGGTTAATGCCCAGCGGTGCAAGCTGGGAGAGGAGATAAATACTTGGGGTGGACCATGTGAGCTCCCTCAGCCGGGATGATCCTAACCCTCAACCTCTCTCCCTGAAGTTCATCAATAAAAAAATTTCTCAGCATCATACTTACAGTCTGGACATTGCTTTTAATCGGTCACCACAGAGGATGGCAAGTGCTAATGGGCGAAGTGACGTCACTCACTAGACACCAGGAAGTACGGAGCTTAAGCCGGGAACATTGGAGGAATGTCTGTTGAGCCCAACCCCGAGCAAGTCACATGACTAAATGCATCGGTGGGTGGCTACACAGTGGCGTCACTCACTGGACACCAGGAAATACGGAGCTTAAGCCGTGAACATTGGAGAAGTGTCTATTGAGCCCAACCCCCGAGGAAGTCACATGACAAAATGCATCGGTGGGCAGCTACACAATGACGTCACCTACTAGACACCAGGAATTCTGGAGCTTAAGCTGGGAGCATTGGAGGAACTTCTGTTTTTATTATCTGGCTGGTGGATGGATAACCATTAACACTTTGAGCGTTGTATGGGGAGTCACAGAAGTCTGATTAGGAGATCACTGAGGTTTTAGTGTGGGCTCACAGATGTCTAAATGGGGGTTTACAGAGATTTGAATGTGGGGCATCAGAGGTCTAAATGGGAAAATCAAAGAGGTCTGAGTGGGGGATGAAAGAGTTATGAGTTAGGAATCACAGACGTCCGAGTGGTCGATCACAGAGGTCTGAATTGGGGTGATCACAGAAGTCTGAGTGGTCAATCACAGAGATCTGAGTGGGGGATCACAGAAGTCTGATTAGAAGATCACAGAGGTCTGAGTGGGGGGATCACAGAGGCCTGATTAGGGGATCACAGAGGTCTGAGTAGGAATACCGCCAAGGGAGGAAAAACCCTGGACTAGCTACTGAAATATATTATTTTATTTATATACAGTATTTATTTAATATAGCACCTATAAATTCTACAGCACATCAAAGGTTTAGATTTCCCTTATCTATTACCCCCGAGAGAGCCTAAAATAATATATTCCTACCACAATCATAAAAACACAAACACAGTACAGATAACTTGGATGGGAGCTGATTATCCTGCACTTGGGGCATTTTTATTAGTTAGCAAACGATTGCTTCCCCTCTGCGGAAGTGTTATATACTGTTGAAAATGGGGAGTTTATAAAAACTTTGCCCTGAGAATATCTGTGAAAATATATTCTTCATATTTTTTTTTCCAGTTCTAATTACTTATTTCACATGCTCCTCGGCTTCATCTAGTCGCCAAAATTTAGTATTACATGACAATACAGTCAAACTGGAAAAATAGTTACGGTATTTGCCTAAAACAAACATTCACAGGACGAAGGGTCCTGGAAAATGGAGGAAGGATGGAAAGGGGAACAGTAAGCAGGGAGGAGGGCAGTAGCTTGCCTAGCTTGCATGGCTGTGACTCTGTGTTTGTGGAGACACACACAGCTTACTTGCACACACAAGGGTGGCTCCATAGGATCCTGCAAGGGAAAGGCGACATTAGGACCAGTACTCAGGGGACCAACTGATTCTACAGGGAGTTAAAGCATTTGAACATCAAGTAGCAGATTCTATTGTAAGTGATTTAATTAGCATCTTAAATTGCTTAGGGAGAATTCACGCCTGAGTGTTCCCTTGACAGCAATGCGGCAAAAGTGAAACACGCTTGCGTTGCTATTAATTTTTAATGGCACCCCTAATCGCAGCCAGGAAGATGTGTGTTTCCTCTGCGTTTGCATGCATTAAAATGCGCACAAATGTGTAAGCCAAAAACACAGAACACGTCGCAAAATGTGCTACATTAGTTTTTTGCGTGTTTGTCGCTCTTTCAGCTTAGAATGTAGATATCACCAGCACCACAGAAGCTCATAAGTCAGTGCAAATCCATTTATTGATAGATGTCACCAGATGTCACGCAGAATAACAAGCGCTTTCGGGGCTGTACAGGGTCCCCTTCACCAGTCTCAGAGTAGACATTGAAGAGGACCAATGAGATACAGATACTGGCAATAAAATATTTGCTTTTTCAACTCATGGTGTGCTGGTGACATTTTTCTATTGTTCATGTGTGGCGGTGCCATCCGCGGTCATTTCGAGCACCCATCCTCATCAAGTGGGAATCGGGGTAAGGAGTGCGGTACGGTTCTTGTTCATTGAAGAGGACCTGTCACACCCTATCTGCTATTACATAGGGTGCTTGTTAGCCCCCTATGTGATAGCAAAAGAAGTGTTTATAAATTATATAAATTAAATTCACATACAAGAAAAATTAAAAAAAGCAAAAAAATGTTTTTTAGTCACCACCCCCCACGTTCACGCACAGACACATGCAAACACGCGTGGTGCGCCTACGTGCAAAAACGACAATTGCGCTACACGTTACATATTGCCACAAACGTCAGAGTGAGAGCAATAATTCTAGTGACATCAAAGCACTAAACTGATGAGCAGTAAAAGCATTTAAAATGTCCCCTATGAGAAATTCTGGGTATTTACTTTTTTTGCGGCTTCACGGGCGAATGCAATTTTAAGGCTTGACATGTTTGATATCTAATTACCCGGCGTGACCCCATCTTTTATATTTTACCAAAAAGTTGGGTATTATATTAAGTTTCTGTGCACTAAATTTTAATCTAGTTTATTTTTTCCTAAAAAAAAAATTGTTTGATAAACATTTGCGCAAAAACCGTCCGACATAAAAAATTGCAACTAGCAACAACTGGGGGTCTGAAGCGGTTTTCTAGGCAAAAATTTATATTTTATCATGTGTGCGCAAATAGTAAAAAAATGCTCCGGGCAGCAAGTGGTTAAAGTATGGTTGGTTATGGGAGCAAACAGAGTAACATACAAACTTTGCACTTGATAGTGTCCCTGATGGAGATTGAACCCAGGCTCCTAGTGCCTCCAAATGTAAGTTATTATAATTATTCTCCGAAAATGGTTGTATTGATCCGCTCTTGCATCCAAAACAATGTTTTATGCAGTTAAAAAGACATCCACCAGATGGTAGCAGAACTGTAATCATTTCTATCTAAAGGCGTAGGAGCACGTTCCACCTAGAACCAAATGATGGAAAATAATCTGCTGGGCACACAGTTGAGATAACAATGTGATTATTGATAGAGCAGGGTCACAATTAATGGATTGCAGTGTTGTCAGTTTGCTGTTTTCATATGAGCTGTGTGACATAAGGAGAGGGGACATCATTGAGGGGCGGTATGTTTCCCCTCGCTTTCTATCCTATGTGCATGAATAGCGGAACCCTGACCAGGGTTTCGCTTTGACTTTGGGTCCGGATAGTCCAGCTCGGGCTTTGGGTCTCACCTGGATAGTTGATTGCTTGATGAATGCTTGTCCAGGTGAGATAAAAGGGGAAGGCTGAGACATGGTTTTGCTCTGGCCTGGGACTCAGACAGCCTTCTGAGAGAGCTACATGTTGGATGTGTTCAGAGAGAAAAAGAACTTTGCTGCCTGGACTGTTTTTCCCAGGGAAGGTGATCCCCCATTCGAGCTATACCCCCCACAGCTGCTATACAATAAAGGGACCTGCAGATCAGTGAATATCATGTGATCAGGGCTGCTCCTGTCTGTATTCTCTGAACATTCCCCATTATTATTAGTATTTTGCACTTTTGGTTTGTATTATTCCCCTGCTGCCACTGGTCTCCCAATTTAGAAGTCACAGCTGAGTCTTCCTATGTCGGCTATTTGCGTCTGTTTTTCTGAGATCTGTTTCTGGTAACATTATAGTTTATGCCTTTCTAGCGCTGGTGATGGGCTCTTCTGCTGAAAATCAACCATAACAGCTGCATTATGGAGACGCTGGGACTCTACATAAAACATGGAGCTGCAAGTGACACCCTAAAAGAAAGAGTTATTCCAAAATGCATGCAAAACCCAATCAATAGTTTTAAAATCTACATCTTAAGTAACCTCCTGGTGATCCTGCCATAATGGTCCTTGATTAGGAACTTCCTGTTGTAGGGTGACAATGCTCTGTCCTTGTCTCCCAGTCATATAGGTTTCTAGTGGAGACTACAAGTGTGTCAGTATCTGGAAACCCCCATCCCCAAAATTAAATGCCTTGTGGCCATCACTGGAGTGCATGTATGAAGGAGCTGATAAGGGGCAGCACTGAGATGCAAAGGAAAAATAGGAAATACAAATGTGGAAATTGTTTATGATATACAGTGGTTTCACAAACTAATGTTATTCACTTACGGTTTACATCCAGGCCAAAAGTATGATGCTGAAGAACGTTTATTAACCATATTCACTCTATGGGAGAGAGGGTATAGGGATCCTAGACATCCTGGGTAGAACAGACACAGACTCCGGACTCACTAGTCCCTTTCAGTAATTCAGTGTAGATCCATTTGCAGCACAGTTGAATAGGGATTGGCACAGAATCTTCTGTAGGAGAGACACCAAACCCGCTCCTGAGGTCCTCTATATTCCAGGCACCTCCTACAGCCATCAGCCTCCCCGATTCTCCTCCTCCAACAATAGCAGAGGCTTCCTCCAGTCTCAAGGCCGGGCAAATCATTTTTCCACACTCCAGTATTCCCACCACCAGGCCTCAGGCCCAGCCTGGGGGCAGGTTGGACAGCACCCCAACCTGGGCTGGCACAAGACTAGACTGAGCAAATGGCAATTCCCTCGAGTATATAAACACTTACCCAGCATGCAACTCTAGCTGAGAGTATAAGAGGTCGGCAGCGCCCGAATGTGTACTCTTGGGGGTGGGTAAGCACCGGATGGTTGCCCATATGATGCACGGAGAGAACTGAGGTCTAAATGACCTCAAACCAGACATGTCACACACAGGGCAATTGATGGTGTACATAAGACATAAGTCAACAGAAGCACTCACAGTGCCTCTCATTGGATGTCCCACACTGCAGCAGAGTCACACTCCACCCAGGTAGGTATAATCAATGCCAGGACACCTGGAATTAACAAGATGAATGCCAACCACAATCCAGCCAGGCTGACTGCAGCCCTGGCAATCATTAAATAGCCCCCATCACCTTCACAAAAGGTGATGGGGGCTACACTTACATATCAAATTAATGCATAGATAACTACACCAACAACAGATCACGGTGTAAAAATTGCTGTGTTGGCTAAAGTCAAATTTAAGTTTTAATTCTAATCATCTTAACATATTTTAGGTGCATCAAAACAAAAAGGTGTTCAAAGCCTTTTATTTCATTTTCTTTAGAAAGCAGCCATGGCAGGAGTAGAAATTCCTGTTCCCAGCATGCTGTAGAGAAGATCCCTTGTTCTCTTTTTGGAAGCAGCGGTCTCTCTGCAAAAGTCCAACACACTCTTGGTGAGCCAGACATATACTGTAGCTCTACAACCAGCAAAACTCATGCTTCCTTCTGATTGGAGAGCTCTAGCTGTGACTCAGCAGGGGACATGATGGACCTCCTCTTTGTAGGATAACTGTACATCAAATTGCTGTAATACTTTTTGACCCAGCCCTTGTCCAACCCTAATGCATACTTCAAATATCAGTGTATATTAATCCTTAAGAGAATGGAATTATAAAACAATACACCGGTCCTAGCAACCAATGACTGCAGAGAAGGACCCCTGACATCAATGGTTACTAGGACTCCAGAGGTCCTAGCAACCAAGGACTGAAGAGAAACACGGTCCTGATACTGACCGATTGCTGACATGTGCTGGACTATGGCTTGCAGAGGATGCACTGGCCTTGGAGGGCTGGCCAGTCAGCCACAGCTCAAAGGCTGGACACAGCTCGTGGGCTGTAAAATGCCCAGGTCTGCCCTAAAGCATTGCTTAGGTATTATTGGTTGTCATATGTGCATTGTTTTACAGTATATTAAGTGCTAATGGAACAAGAGAGGACTTTAATACAAAAGATTTTTCCATACATAGTAATGATCTTATTTACTCATTGCCAAAATACTCATGCAGTGTTGTCAGATACTATTGAAATTCAAATGACATTCTTGGAAACTCCACATTTTTCTCCTGCAGTCTACAGAAGAGGAGGAAAGGGACTTGACAAGACTGACCCAAAGCTTGCTAGAACAAAGTCTCTACATACAGTAAAAAAAAGTATTAAAAAGGTGTGTGTGGTTCTGCAAGGGAAAGGGGCTGGTAAAATCCAGCATGGGAGCGCCTGGCCTGGAATTGGGCTTTAAGTGTTGTGAGAGGTGAGCGAACCCGGTAGGTGTTCGCTCACCTCCCGATCTACTGAGCCGACCTGTAACAGTCTCATTGTCACAGGTCAGCTAGAACTATGAGGTGAGTGAAAATCACTCATCTCATAGTTCTTCTTTAAAGGACTTGTTTAACCACTTGCTGACCGGGGTGTTAAACCCCCTTCCTGTCCAGGCCATTTTGCAGTATTCATCGCTGAGGTACTCTGACATTTATTCCATCATGCAGCGCTGTACTGAAACAAATTTTATACAATTTTTTGGGACAGATAGAGCTTTCTTTTGGTGGTATTTAATCACCACTGGGGGTTTTATTTTTTACTATATTAAAAAGGAAAAACTACCAAATATTTTGAAAAAAAACCTGTTTACCCTATATTATGTTAGGAAACATTTATTACTAACCAATTTTTTGGCAAAATATAAAAGATATGGTCATGTCAGGTAAATAGACACAAAACATGTCAAGCTTTAATATTGCGTGTGCACGCGAAACCGCAAAATACTACAATACCCAAAATTGCCCATGTGAGACACTTTAAAAGTTTTACCGCTCATCACTTTAGTGTTCACAGTGATTGATGGCCCTAGAAATATTGCTCGCACTCCAACATTCGCAGTGATCTGTAACATGTGCGGCCCAATTGTTGTTTTTGAGCTTTGGTGCCCCCAACGGGTAATTACGTTTGTACGTGCGTATATGTGGGGGTGGGGGACTTAAACATTTCGTTTTTTTACACTTAATGTTATTGCTATCACATAGGGAGCCAACAACCCCCTATGCGATAACACAGGCACACTGACAGGTCCGAACACTAAAACAGCCGTGCGTTGTGTATTGCAAAAAAAAGGTACATGTCCCTTTTTTCTGCGATTGCTGAGCGGATGTCACCCCATTGAAATCAGGTCAGCAATCCCTGTGTGCACCTGAACACAATCGCGCGGCCCCGGGACGTGCGTCTCGGGTGTCGTGCAGGTGTGAACCTAGCCTGAGTGTAGGGTATTATTCTTATCGTTAGGCAGTATAGGAGTAGTGGAGATTCTTCAGCATTGGAAGCTTCATCTACCAAAGACCAAAAACCAAAGGTAACACTATAAATAGCACTAAATAGCAATCAGTTCGCCAGCCAACACACCAAGACAAACTGATTTCCAAGTGACAGTACTGCACCAATTGTTATTAGAAAGCACATTACATGTTTATTAAACATTATGTTATTGAAATAATAGTCTCTAAATGTTCCCAGGAATTTAATACGCCGGAGAGACAGCTTCCAATAAATGTCTGACATAATACCATTAATCAGATCTTGAGTACCAGTAAAGTCCCCTGGCACACTTTGCGGTTAATCTTCTGTCTCCACCAGCTATGATGTGTGGTACTCCATTCAAAAGAGCGGTGATGAAATGCAAAGTGATGTATCTAGCAACCAATCAGATTTCAGTTTAGTGAAGTTACTTCAGTCAAAAATAAATTGTGAATTATTGCTATGGTGTACTCTTTTTTTAAATCAAATAGTTTTTATTAATTTTTTGCATAGTAGAAAAACAAAAGGCATAGCCAGAAACAAAAACAACAAGAAAAAGAAAGGAAGTATCCATATCCATAAGGAGCACAAAATGTAATTCGACAAGAACATATTGCCCGGGGTACTCCTTCTTTACTTCTTTTCCAATGGCACCCCAGCCACACCGGGCGGATTGTGCGGTTTACAGCCGCGATTCCACCTGTCCTGAACACAATACAAGTACCTTTTTTCTGCGATACACAACGCGCGGCTGTTTTAAAAAGGTACTTGTATCGTGCTCAGAAGGACAGATGAAATCGCCCGGAATCGCGCGCGGTACGCTGTCGCATAGGCATGTTTGCAATATATAGAGATTTTGGAATACGCACTTTATGTCATCAGCGGTGGGAAGTGTTGGTTATGTTATTATTTAAAGCACTGCATTTATTATTTGGAAAAGAAAAACACAATTCAAGGTTTTCGGGTAATGGGAACGTATTATAAGGTACATTGGTTTTACTACGATACACATCTGTGCAGTAAGAAGAGCTTATTTATGAAGTTATTCTTATGTGCGGTTGCATATATTTGGCACCTCATCTAATATTCAGGCTGAGTGTGTGTCAGACTGACTCTCCGCAGTCTGTCAAGCGCGGCAGCTCTCAGGCCAATGCTGGCGGCAGCTGAGTGTTTGTCAGACATCAAACATGTCTATCTCTGGCACGGTGGCAGGGGCTCTGTCTCATCTGCTCATGATCTCACGTAGGGAGTATTCATAGATATACAGCGCCCTGCTGAGATGTAATCATACAGTCATTATTAGGGCACATCTGTCGCTCTGGAGCTAAAAGTGTATCTCAGGCCAAAACTTTTTTTGGGTATTTTAAAGTGAAAGTCAAAAGGTTTTTAAGCTATTTGAAATGCCGACTAAATCATTTACAATGGATACTGTTTCCTAATATTTAAAAGTTTTAGGTACCTGCAGAATCAGCTGGTTCCCATGAGCACTGGTCCTGATATCCTGTTTTAGGGTGGCTCCTTTCCCTTGCAGGGTCGTATGGAGCCACCCTTGTGTATTTAAGTAAGCTTTGTGTGTCTCCACAAACTCACAGGCACAGCAAGGCACAACACCGCCCTGTTCCTTGCTCCCCTTCCTCCCTCTTCCCTTTTCCAAGCTTTTCCAAATGGACAGCTGCTGGAGTCTGCTCTGTCCCTTGTGGTCTTGTACTGGACAGGAAATTCAGGGAAGTGGAGCTGAGAGAGTTGGAGCTGTTTGGAAACATGTTGACTTTAGGTGCTTCGGCTAAAATTTCAAGAAATACTTTTCTTTGCAGCGTTTGCAGCAATCTTTCGGATCCTGCACTTCTGCTGTGGTGAGCAATTTCCCCTCTGCTGTGAAAACACAGGAGGTCGCTCACTCAGCACAGCGGCCATTCAGAGAATGCCTAGTATTTATATCAATGACATTATTGCCCCTCGTCCAATCAGAGAATGCCCAGTATTTATTGATAAAGATACTAGGAATGGCACAGTTTACATCAAGGATTCATCTCCAAACCCAGAGACATTGTGAGACTTTTCTCAGTGTATATGGACTTCACATTTGATTCTGTTAGCACTTACCCATTATATGATTTATGTGATTATAATTTATAGATGGAAGTGCTGTTAATTAAAGTAGAAATGCCGTTTTTTTTTTTTAAGATGGAAGTGCTATTTCTTCTGTGATTATATTTGAAAAATATACAGTGATTATTGTAAATACCGTGTTTCCCCGAAAATAAGACACTGTCTTATATATTTTTTGGCTCAAAAAAAACACACTAGGTCCTATTTTCGGGGTAGGTCTTATTTTTTTTAAAATGTACAACAATCCAAAATTATTGCAAATCCAAATTAAATAATCCAAAATGGTAAAGTTAAAAATATGTTGATCAGGGAAATCAGGGGTGCCGTACCTTTCCAAGAGCAATTTGGTAATCAACCGCTGGCCAGAATGAGCGAAGCGCGCTTTCACTATCGATTCCTCACAGGCAGAGTGCATTTGGTATTACTGCGCCTGTGACAGGAGCCGGCGCTATAGAGGTGGCATCGGCTTATGCGGCTCTGCTCCCTCTGCTGCCACCTCGCTTCCTCTAGCGCTGACCTCGTTGGCACCGCTGATTCTCTTCCTCTGCTCTTCAAGTTTCCCCTTATGCCACCACCGGCCCTGGGAAAGGTCACAACTAGGTCTTATTTATGGGGTAGGTCTGGTCTTTTAGCAATTCCCAAAAATAGTACTAGGCCTTATTTTCGGGGTAGGTCTTATTTTCAGGGAAACAGAGTATCTGCATGTCCACATATTGGTATATTTTATATAGTTTTCACACGTTTTATTTATTATACATTACCTTGTAACTAAAATTATTTCTGTTGGTTGTACACACATTTCTAGGCAGCAAAAATCTAAATATACACTTTGCTGGGCAATGTATATATATGTTTGATCTGAATTAAAGAAAACATGTTTCAGAGTTTAATACTACTTTAACCCAGAGGTGGACTGACAACACATGGGGCCCCCGGGCAATTCGAGATTATGGGGCCCCCCTTTTGCTCCACCCATATACAAGCCCCACCCTTCCACAAGCCTCACCCGCATGAATATATTTGTGTTACAGAAATTATTTCTTCCATTATTTTCCAAATAGCAGGCTTATTCACTAAAAGTTGAGTTGTCGGGGAACTGGTAGGAGAATTTTAAAATCTAGACCAATATCGGCGATTTGGAAAGTGAGCTAAATGACACAGCAGAATACACAGCAGACTTCAGAACAGCACCAATACACGGCAAACCTCAAACCAGAGCCAATACATGGCAGACCTCAGACCAGAACCAATGCACGGCAGACCTCAGACCAAAACCAATGCACGGCAGACCTCAGACCAAAACCAATGCAATGAAGAACTCAGACCAAAACCAATGCAATGAAGAACTCAGACCAGAACCAATGCACGGCAGACCTCGGACTAGAACCAATGCACGGCAGACCTCAGACCATGCGGAGGGTCTCACCAGGGGCACATGCGGAGGGTCTCACCAGGGGCAACTGTCTCTCAGTTTGTCCCTTACCTACGCATTGCTATCTATTCTAAGGGATAGTAGCTTCCTTATAGCGTCCTATGTGTAATCCTGGCACACTCACAAACTAGCATGTAAAACAACTTGTCTCACCACTAAGGACAATGACAGAGGTTTTAAAAGGGTTTCTCAAATTTGACAGCAAAAGGTGGAAATACATTATAAAGCTGCCCAGTTGGTCATATGGAAATGCTATGCAGTAAATGGACTAGTAATGCTCTATAGAGGAGGATTCAGACCCTATGCTGTATTATACAGATGGGGGGGGTATTGATTTGTGTAACATAAAATATAGGTTGATCTCTGGAATATAAACACACATTCTGTTCCCCTGGTTGGACACTTTACTTTCCATTTCAGAAAACATCAGGCCGGCTTAGAATGCTACGTCAGGGAGCCGTAGAACAATGGAAAGTGTGAAATTATGTAGAAGCTGGTAATGTAGTGCAAATAAAACATGAACACTCAGACAGGACAAGATTATGATAGATGGAGGTCATCAACATAACAATGCCATATACAGTGAATCTATTCAGACAGATTACATTACCATTGTTATGTCTAATCTCCCAGTAATGTACCCTGTTTCCCCGAAAATAAGACCTACCCTGAAAGTAAGACCTAGCACTATTTTTCAAGATTCCTGTAATATAAGACCTCCCCCGAAAATAAGACCTAGATTGGTGGTAGCATGTGAGGGGGAACGTGAAGAGCAGGAGAGATGGTATCAGCCTGCAGGGACATACTGTATTAAGGGGATGACGGGGGACTCCCTCCGGCCAGCGCAGTGACAGGGAGCACTCCAGTACCATACTTCACCAACTGCTGTCCCCCTGAAGGCACTGCTTAATGTAATGGTACTGTACTGTACTGTGTACCGGTAAATGGTACTGTTCTTTACCGCGCTGTCCACTGTCTGATGTCCCCATTGCTGCACCACTGGTACCACTGTCCCTGGTGCCAAAGGAAGCCTGCACTGCATAAAGCAAGGCTTCGGCGGCGGAGGGAGCAGAGCCGCATTAGCTGATATTCCTCTATAGCGCCAGTTACTGTGACAGGTGGAGTGATACCACAAAACTTTAAATTGTTGTACATTTTGTTGCACAGTAAAAAATTAAAAAAATAAGACATCCCCTGAAAATAAGACCTAGTGTGTTTTTGGGGGGCAAAGAAAATATAAGACAGTGTCTTATTTTCGGGGAAACACGGTATATTCAACAGCACATTCCATTAACATAGGGTGGAGGGGTTATTTTCACTTAACCAATACTGTACTGATTTCTGCCTGTAGCAGAAATACAGAATATTCACGACTTATGGTTTACATACACGTTTAATATCCATCTTCCTAACACAGAGATTCTCATATTTCCTGCTTTTCGTCTGTTAAAGAAGAACCCTGGGTAAAGAAAAGCTTTACTCTTGCAGTGGGGCTACCTCCGCACTGCAAGGGTTAAGTGCTTGTTTTGTCTAGGGGGCTCAAATAAATCAGTTTTACTTAACTGATCCAGGCTCCCGAGGCGGTCACCGCACTCACGTCTCTTCCCCTCCACTCCGGCTATGGAATGTAATTTGGCATCCTCACTTCTAATGCAAGTCAATGGACCTGCATAAGAAGTGATGACGTCAGGAATTCTTAGACTGCCGAAGCAAAGGGGATTATAGGCTGCAGGGACCAGTCTAGCAGCTTGGAAGGAGCCAATGGAAGCCATGATCAGGTATGTAAAACAGCTTTATATGAGTCCCCTAGACAAAACGAGCACTTAACCCTTGCAGCGGGGGTACCTGTTTTATGGACCTGGGTAGAGCAATAAAAGGTATGGTGAGCCCCCTGGGTACACTTTGGTGCAAAGTTAAAGTGAATTTTGAGCTACTAGTTAATGCTTTTTTTCCCTTGATGTAGTTTACCTTCGTGTATTTACTTGCATGCTGTTTATTTTTATTATACAGTTTTGTAAATGTTTCTGCTGGTGCTTGGGAAACAGCAGCAAGAAACTTTATCAGGACCTATTGCATTAGGGTGTGCACAGAAAATAAATAAATATATATATATAATTTACATACAGTACATATAAAGACCTTAGGCATCCTGGATTCCCATCTCTTCAACTGTCCCATACTTCTTCCAGCAGGGTTGCAGCAATGAGGCAGGGAGCCTGGCAGGTGGTCATGGGACCCCCCTTTTCTGTCTAAGGCATCCCAGGTTGCTAAGAGCCAGGCAAAGAGATGTGCAAGAGCCATACACATCTCCCTGCCCAGCTCCTAGCAACCTGGGATGCTCTGGCTGGTGTCCCACGCAGCTCCTGGCAACCAATGACATCAGAACGTGCACCACCAACACTGACCCCCCCAACCCAAAACGTGCACCACCAGCAACATCCACCCCCCACCTCAGGTGGTAAAAGGCAAGGGGCACCCCTGGTTTTTATGCATTTTAAACAATGATACTCAAAAGTCTGGACGTACAAGTGATGTTCTATACAGCCATCTTACCCTAAAACTACAATTTTTTTCTTACCGGGAGGGAACTTTTAACAATTACTATTAAAAAGGTGCTTTACAACAGGTGTTGAGCCACAGGTCACCTACATGAGTGGGAGAGCAACCTAGAGAGTACAAAAAAAACGGGTACTATAACTCTGTTGTAATAGGCTGTTAATTCCTCATAAGCTATTGTTAAATTGCTAAAGAATATTTTAGGAGCTTAGAGTAAAAATAGAAGTAAATCTAAAATATGTTTACATGGGGATTAAATGAATAGAAAAGCTTGGAACAAATGAAATTTGCTCTCACTGTTCATTTCTGGAATTATAAGCAGCTGCTATTACATCGATTTATTGTAGAGGACCAAAGCGCATTCACAGAACTCTCTATGATGGGTCTCAGTTCCTTAAGTATTAACGCCTCTGCAAGGATATCTACAGGATACCTATGCGTCTTTTCAGAGGCGTTATTTTTACGGAACTGCAATGCATAGAACAGTGGTGGGATGTCCACATGTGCTTTCACAAATACATTTAAAAAGGGAGTATATTTAAAGTGCACTTATCCTTTAAATGCCAACTCTAAGTAATTTGAAAAAAGGTCTGAACAGTATTCACCCTTTTTGGTTTCAATATTTTGATTATTATTATTATTATTGTAGCCCCATCACCTTTTGTGAGGTGGCTACTGAAAATTTAGTGATTGCCAGAGCTGTAGTTAGTCTGACTGAATTATAGTTGGCATTTATATGGTTAATTCCAGGTGTTCTAGCATTGATTGTACCTACCTGGGTGGAGTGTGACTCTACTGTAGCATGGGACATCCAATGAGGGACACTTTGGCTGGTTAACTGCACATACACTCAATCATTGGGTCTCTCTCAACCAGTGTTGCATGCTGGAACAGTGCTTATATACTCGAGGGAATTGCCATGTGCTCAGTTCGGGCTCCAGCCATGGATTAGTCCAGGTTGGGGTGTTGTCCAGCCTGCCCCCAGGCTAGGCCTGGGGGATGCTTGAGTGCGGGAAGTTTTTCCGCTAGGCCTCAATTCTGGAGGAGGCCTGTTCCAGGTTAAGTAGCCGTTTACATACACATGGTGTGGAGGCGCATGCGCGAGGCTTGCAAGATGGCCGCGTAAGCCCGGAGCTTCGTTCCTCGGCGGGCAGATACCTCACCCCACAGCAACAGCTCTTAGCGTCCAAAGCGACCCGGGCATCTCAGGAGAGACACCGAGATGTCTCCCGGCGCTTCACGACGCTCCTGGCGCTCGAGCACTCCTGCAATGGCTAGGGGAAATAAAAAAGGATCTAAAAACAAATCTAAAAAAAGGATCGCGACTGCCGGCGATACCTGCGGGGGAACCTAAGATGGTGGAGGATCGAGATGACCAAGCAGACCGGGCAGACACTTCTGCAAGGCAAGAGGAAGCAGGAGATACTGCATCAAGCTTTTCCCTTGCAGCTCCAGCATCTACCCTGTCTCTGCTGGATCGCACGATGGCAGGTAGGAGGCTTCCCTTATATGACCCCTCTAGCACTGAATTACATAAGAGCGATGTGCAGGACAATGCTAGCTCCCCTCAGGACCCTGATTTAATTTCAAAATTCTCCAATATGCTAGACCGAGGTCTATCCACTATGGCAAAAAAGATTACTACAGATATCAGGGGAGACTTAAGAGATCTGGGCGCTCACATTGAATCAATTGAGAATAAACTAGACGCCACTAATCAAAATTCCTCTCATATTCAAGATGTACAAAGGCAATTAGAGGAAGCGTTATCTAAAATTGATGATCTGGAAAACAGATCGCGGCGACACAATTTCAGGATCAGAGGAGTCCCAGAATCTGTAGTGGATCTGGAACCAGCTGTCCAATCTTTAATTAAAGAATTACTGCCTGATGCTACAAATATTCAACTGGAACTTGATAGAGTTCATCGTATAGCAACAGTAGTGCGCTTTGAAGGTCCTTCCAGAGACATAATTGTCAAACCGCACTTTTACCGTATAAAAGAGCTAGTGATGCAGAAAGCGAGAAGAGCATCAGATCTCTTGTTTATGGGCCACCGAGTGCAGATATATGCACTCATCTCCCCAGTGACTATTCAAAAGAGGCGCTCCTTGAAACCACTGCTATTGGCTCTTACCAAACATGGCGTGAAATATAGGTGGGCTTTTCAGTTTCGCCTACAATTCTCTTATAAAAACCAATTCTACTCTATTACCAATCTATCAGAGGGAGAAAACTGATGATCCAATTAGGGATCACTATTATAGATCCCATGCCTCATTCACCTATATCCACACAGCTATCCTTGGGACAGGTGAAAGATACAATCTCCACTTTGTGGGAACAGTCAGGCAGGAGGACTCCATCTAAAGATGAAGCATCTGGAAGACCTCTGGACAGTTGAGACCTTCCTTTCTGTGGCTCTCTCTTTTCGCAAAAATGTTTGCGGATGTGATTTTCTCCTTAAAACAGAAATTGAAATGACAATTCTATAGCGATGTTTATTTAAAATGTAACTACATTAGAATATATCCAGTTGGGGTGGGCTCAGCCCGCCGTAGGAGGTCGTGCGCCTCAGTTTGCTCAGTTCAAGGGGTTTTACCCTGGGCCTAGACCAAACTTTTGATCAACCCAGAATGATTAATTTAGGTGACATGGTCGTAGGAATTTCCCGCCCGACCGGAAGCTTTTTTTTTTTTTGTCGGTCTTTGAAACTTTTACTTTTTTCTTCTTTCCTTTTTTCTTTCTGGCCTATGGCAGACTCCAAGAGTGCTCAGATATTACCTTTTCGTATCTATCAACTAGAGGGATGGGACAGACTGTGCAGCTTGAATTATAGCAGGTACTCGGTTTCTTATGACCCCTAATGTGGCAGGCAAACCTCTATCTTTTGCTTCACACAATACACAGGGCCTGAACTCCCCAATCAAGAGAAAGAAAGCGTTTCAAAACTACCAAAATCATCACATTGATGTCTTATTTCTACAAGAGGCTCAATTCCCAGTTATATATAACCCAACCTTTGTTCACAGACATTACCCTAATTTTTATCTAGCAAACGCTGTTGATAAAACGAAAGGGGTGACTGGCTATTAGGTCTTTCTAAAAGGGTCTCCTTCCTCTCTTCTTTAGTGGTTAGAGACCCAGAGGGACGATACATCCTTCTTAAAAGGACACATAGATGAACACATACCTTATTACGCCCCAAATACCCTTTTTTTCTTTTATGATAAGAGCCCTGTCACCACACTTTGAAGGTACAATTGTCTGCGCTGGAGACTCTAATATAGCATTAGACACTAGACTCTAGCCTGTTGCAACTCCTAAAAATCTGGGGGTTTGGACCCTATTTGTTACACATAGTCCAAGTACTCTATTCCTCACCTTCAGCACAGATTCGTTTGCAGGGCTACTTATCAGATCCTATCCCAATACGTAGAGGTACAAGACAGGGATGCCCCCTCTTGCCACTTTTATACGCAATAGCGATTGAACCTTTGGCTATACTGCTCCGAAGCAGCCCAGGCATCAAAAAGGGATAAAATGTAAGTCAGAAGATCATAAATGCGCTTTGTTCGCAGATAACATGCTCCTCTTTGTAACCTCCCCAATGATCTCATTACCCAATATTATAGCGCTCTTGGAGGAATTTGCACGGATATCGGGCCTCCGAGTCAAACTCTTCAAAGTCTGTGGCACTGAATATCAATCTCCCTTCTGGGTTGTGGTTGGGCCTCAAATAATTTTCCAATTGAATGGCGTTCGGATTTCCTTCAATATCTTGGGGTGAAACGTACCCCCTCTTATACCCAATTGTATCCGGCAAATTACCCTCCACTGTACAAATCTCTCAGGGACGATATGAAGAGATGGTCCTCTTACAATCTATCCTGGATGGGCCGTATTAACTCATTTAAAATTACCCTATTTCCTAAAATGTTGTATTATTTTAGAACTTTACCAATTCAGATCCAACGGGCGGAACTTAAATTGCAAAAATCTATCTTTAAATTTATTTGGGCTGGGAAATGTTCTAGAATTTCTCAAAACATTCTCTTTAAACCCAGACATCAGGGGGCCTGGGGGTCCCTAATTTGCTTTGTTATTTTTGTCACAGCTCTCTTCCGTATATTTTGCGGCAGATGTTCCTGATTGGGCTAAGATAGAAATTGGCTCGCTCAGGGGCACCAACATAGGAGGTACTAAAATGGAGAGCTCCCAGGCAAAGGCTGAAGAATCTGGCTCCTACTTTGTCACATTCTTTAGCACTGTGGGATCGGTTACGTGGTAAGGAAGGCATGACCTCCGCTCACACCCCTCTTGCACCATTATTTGGTAATTACAAGTTCCTACTGGGAATGCAGCCTAAAGCTTTTCAGTGGTGGGTTGATAAAGGACTCTATAGAATAGGAGACTTTATTAAATTCCATAAACCAATCTCCCTTACTTATTGTTTGAATACTCTTCAGTTGCCACAATCCGAAATGTATAGATATAGACAAATACAACACTTTTTACAGTCACTACATATCCCGGAGGTTGGCCTCCCACTACTAACAAACTATGAAAAGTGGTGTCTAGGAGGGATTAGTCAAAGAGGGGGGATCTCTCTAATTTATGCTATACAATTGGGCCCATTTAGTAAAGTGGCCTATATGGCTGCATGGGAATTAGACTTAGGGGGTAACACTTTCTATGAAAGAATGGCAACAGTGTACTATAAGATCGACTACTGGATTGCTGAATGTCTCTTTATTAGAAGCTAATTATAAGGTTTTTTCACGATGGTATCTGGTACCAACAAGGTTGGCAACCATGTCCCCAGGGTCCAGCTCTTTATGCTTTAGACGATGTAATCAGAAGGGCACTATGATCCATGTCTGGTGGGAGTGCCCACAATTGTGCCCATTTTGGAATAAGTTTTTGGACTGATCTTTGACATCTTCCGGGTCCATGTCCCTAGCGATCCACAGCATTTTCTATTGAATAAACCGGTTCCGGATCTATCGAGGGTACAGTGCAAACTCCTTTCGTTCTTCTTTCTAGCGGCTAAGATATAAATTGCCCGATCCTGGAAAGCTGAAAAAGGTACCTTTCTCTATAGTACTACCCAAGCTAAACTGGATCATGATCCATGAGAAATTACACAGTATCTTGCAAAACAGATATGTGAATTCCGAAGCAGTATGGGAGCCATGGTTGACCTATCGAGACCAAAATATATCTTTCAGAACAGTATCCCCAACCAAAGACACCAAAAAAGTATATACCACCACCTGCACTATACCAAAGTAACATAATCCCATACCACCAGCTCCAAAACACTATCCCCCACCACCAAACATTATCCCCCACCACCTACTCAAAAACACTATCCCCCACCACCTACTCAAAAACACTATCAACCACCACCTGCACCAAAACACTATTCCCCCACCACCAGCACCAAAACACTATCCCCCTAACTATCCCTTTCCACCAACACCATAACAGCACCCCCACCACCTGCATCAAAACACTGCCCCCCCACCACAAGCACCAAAACACTAGCCCCACACCACCAGAACACTATTCCCTACTACCAGTGGCAATATTATCCCCCTATCTCCCTTCTCCAAAACATATCTCCCACTTCTAGTACCCTCAGAAATGCAATATTATCTTCAAGTACCGGTGTTAATAACTCCTATTGGCTTTACTGTGTTTTTTATAAGGGTTTCCAAAGGCATAATGCTTCCCATTCCTCCTACGATAAAGACTAATTCATGTTGACCATATATCTTCTCTGTGACATTCTACTGCTCTGGGGTTGTCATTATAGAGTCAGATCACTGACAGTTATTGCTGCTGGGTCACTGACTATGTATTTGCTGAATTATGGCTGATTTACATCCAGTGAGTCATCTGCAGTCATGGGCGAGTATTTATAAGGCCTCCATGTGCCCACATCTCTGCAGACGATTCACAAAGACAGCTGATGGGGGAACAGCTGTTTAACATTGCAGCTTTTTTTAATTATTATTCTTCTTTAACCAGATTACAATTATCATTTAATCCTCGGGGCTTGGTATCATTACCCAGGGTGGAACAGATCAGTACCTACCAGCATTCCTGGTATTTAAAAAAAACCTAGACTGTACAATTTACTATACACTTCTTGCCCGGCTGTCCTAAGACTCAACTGATGTTTAAATGTGCAATACCTACCTGTTCTCTGCTCCAGGCTCAGTTTAGCTGCTGGCCTCAGAGCACAACTGTTGTACCTCGTACCTTTTTATGCTTCTTTGGGACCCAGGCCAACTAAGCGATAATGAGAATAGTTTACAACTATTCTCATTATCAATTAATCGCTTAGTTGGTCGCAGCCCTAGTTTTACTGTGTTTTAAATAAGGGGTTTCCAAAGTCATAATGCTTTCCATTCCTCCTAAGTTAAAGACTGGGCAGACTGCAAGCTACTCTGAACAAATGAGTCAGTGGGGTTGATTTACTAACCTTATAAAACACACCACGAACATGTATACACCTCTGTAGTGTGTTCCCTCCCAGCATGATCTATGGGTGGAATCTAAACACCTTTGTAGTGTGTACACACCCAGCAGGTGTGTTGTGCAAAGCCAAGCATGAATTTACAAGGTGATGTTGTGTAAATTAGCTCTATGTTGTGTTGCTTGCGTTGATGAATGCAGGAATGTAAATGCATGAGCTAACCATTTTTGTCTAAACTGTGAAGCAGCATTATATATGCATCATGTGCATGATTTTTCCGTATATGGCATTAGTGGAAATATGCTTTTAGAGACTTTTTGGTTGATAAATACGTTTTGCTGTGTAAAAAAAAAAAGAAAAAAAATCACACGCACCTAGTGCGTGCATGTGTTTAGGTTAGTAAATCACCCCCAGTGAGTCTGTCCCCTTACAAAGTAGGGACAGACTAACAAATATAAAAAAGGTTTTATCTAGAGTTGCACAGATACCAAGTACAGTACTCGGTACAAGTACGAGTACACGTACCGATACTTTTGAGCTCCAAGACTACACTAGAGGAAAATTCAAAAATTAGGAGGCAGCTGTCATTAGTAAGGAGCACACCGAGCTCCTGGGATTTGTACATCTCTGTTTTAATGTACGATTTTGTTTTTATAACTATAGATAAAGTGATGCACAGATACCAGTTTTGCGAGTACGAGTACTGGTACTTGCCGAGTACTTACAAGTACGAGTACTGATACATTTTTGTTTATTGTCATGTGACTAATACAGACTAATGATTTCAGGATAGTGGTGGAGCGCCAGAGCCGGGTCCCAGCTGCAACCTCTGCAACCCTGGTTGTTCTCATGAAAATGTCAAGTATCAGCACTGGTACTCAAAAAGTACCTGTGCATCCCTAGTGCATCCCTAGTTTTATCTCAATTTGGCTGCAAAAGAGGAAATACACTTTAAAGAACAGGATATATGTTCAAGAGAGACCCTGATTGGCTGGCTGTGCTTAAACATAACTCGTTGACAGTGTCCATGTGCCCCCCTGACACATCTGCCAGCTGAAGGAGCAGTTTGTAGGCGAGTATGACAACTTTAATCATTAGCTTATTTATATCAGGGAAAATAGCCAACTATTCACTAACTAAACTGAATCAAAAACAAAAAAGTGAGCACCACTCTGATGAATTCTTCTTTATAAACAGTCTCCTATGACGTATATTATTGTCAGAGACGCTTCTAGTTTTTCTGAAATTGTTTCCGGTTATGTAACTGCTTACATACAAAGTGGTCTTTAGTCTTGTGAATCTTGATGCTCCTCTTTTGCCATGTGGTCACGCAGAACATTTAAGGTCTTTATTTTGTTTTTTCATATGACAATCTGTAGTTATCCCAGATAAAACCAGGGCATGCTGCCACTACTATTGTATATAAACTCCTTGAAAAAAGGACAGAATATAAAACCGGCAAACGTTTTATTATTGTTTCAGTATTCTGTCATTACTGGGCCATATTTTCATTTCTATAGATACTTAACGTATATCGTAACCTAAACAAAATATATTGAAGCTTATCTGTACTTAGATGTGACGGCTGCATTAGTTTTCTGTTTTCAAGCTTTTTGCCTTTATTTTCACGTGCAAATAACCAGCTTCCTGTCCCTGGATGGCTATGCTCTCTCCTCCACTATATCTATGGGGGAAGCAAGGGCTGGACAAATCCCAAGCGTCCTGTAGCCAATGCTCCTTCAAAATTACAGCTGTAGCCTAACGTTAGGCTTTTTTCTAATTGTCAATGAAGCTAGCTCATAAGAAAGGAAGTGAAGGGAAATCTTCCCCATTTGAGAGATTTCCCTTAACGTTCTGTTCTGTAGACACAACGGGAAGTAAGAGAACATTTCTTAAAAGTGAGGGAAATGCCCTCTTACACATTTGTCACCAAAAACCGGTGTCCCCATTAGAAGACTTCCCCTCAATTCCAGTTCTGGTGGCAACGCAGTATTTTGGTTTCACCTTTACTTTTAGTCTTGTTGACAATGGTCTACAGGACAAGAGAGAGAGAGAGAGAGAGAGAGAGAGAGAGAGAGAATCTCCATAACAGGGATATAGACACCAATAAAAACCTGACAGGGGTACTAACCACTCTATCCAAAACCAACATAAAAGTCTTGGCTTTAGTTACACTTTAATTTGCCTTTATTTTGGTCTCCTGTAATCTCCTGCTCAGCAACACTCACACCTCACAGTGGGAAATGGTAGAACAGTATTCCGAGCCAAAGACAAAAGACATAAGTCCATCAAGTACAACCAACAGAGGGGAAAAAAAGTAAAAAATTGGAAAATCTCCATAAACAACTCTCCTATGCCCAGCTGATCCAGAGGAAGGCACAAAATAACTATAAAAGAATGGTTCACTTTGTTCTAACAGGGGAAAACATTTCTTAAAGCAATTGGGTATTCCCTGGATCAAAATTCCCAGGTTTTTTTAACTTATACAATGCTAATATCTAGCATCTTTCCTCCTCATTGAGGCACCCAATCTAAACGTATCTAATGGTATGGAAAACGGGACCCCGCGCATGCGCACTAACAGATGGTCTCTGACAGGGACTCTGATGTGAAGGGGGCTTCTGATGAGGCGGAACGTTGAGATAAAGAGGAGAACTCTGATGTGTAGAGGGGAAGGGGGTTCTGATGTGAAGGGGAACTCTGATATAAAGAGAGAACTCTAGTGTGTAGGGGGTCTTCTGATGTGAAGTGGAAACTCTGATCTAAAGAGGGACTCTGATGTGAAGGGGGCTTCCGATATGAAATGGAGGGACCCTGATGTGAAGGGGCTTCCGATATGAAATGGAGGGACCCTAATGTGAAGGGGGCTTCCGATATGAAATGGAGGGACCCTGATGTGAAGGGGGCTTCTTATATTTAATGGAGGGACCCTGATGTGAAGGGGGCTTCTGATATGAAATGGAGGGACCCTGATGTGAAGGGAGCTTCTGATGGAGGAATTCTGATATAAAGAGGGGCCCTGATGTGAAGGGGGCTTCTGATATGAAATGGAGGGACCCTGATGTGAAGGGGCTTCTGGTGTGAAATGGAGGGACCCTGATGTGAAGGGGCTTCTGGTGTGAAATGGAGGGACCCTGATGTGAAGGGGCTTCTGGTGTGAATTGTAGGGATCCTGATGTGAAGGGAGCTTCTGATGTCAAGGGTGCTTTGATAAGTTTAAAAAAAAACAATAAAAAAAAAATTCAAACCAACCCTGCAACACCCTCTGTCTGATTTGCATTCTCCACGGGGGGGTAGGGCGTGGTTGGCGGCGGGTGGCACGTGCGGGAGGGGACTTTTGGGAACTGGCCTTGGGGCGGCAGGCAGGGTAAATCCGGTCCTGGATCACAAGACTGGCTAAACACAATTACAAATCTTTTACCAGGTAATACAGATCCGGCATATGTATGTATACTATATATTTAGATTTACAAATGTTTGCAGTTCAGTTTTTAATACATTGCATGAATTTATAACTGCAGTTGATTATGAAATAAGTCAGTTTTGCGCTCGGGATTTTAAGTGTCAATAAATTGGTCCTAAACCCTCATGTGTGGCACTTACATTGCTCTCTGTGCTCTGCTGGGTTAGTTGCGGTTAGTCAGTGCTCAATAAATCTGACCTAATTCATAACTAATCCCTGGCAGCATTCTGTTCTCTCTCCATTAGCCCCATCATACTTACTGTAAATATAGAACCACCAAGGACGCAAATTAGGCTGAATGTGGATACTATTTCATTGTGACGACAATGCTCTTATTTCATCCAAGGCTTTCATATTTAATATTGACATTAACTGTATTTGTGACATAAAACCGCATCCGCCTTCTTTACAATGGATGATTGAATGTTTCTAGGAGTAATCAATGACCTGCTAATTACTGGGAGAAATATGAGCTGCTTCAGCTTCCTGATATCAGCACAAATAAAGGTTCCCTTAGTAGGTACAATTATGATTACAAGTATCCATACAGTGCTGAAAATGTCCACGTTGCTTTACATTCGCATCAGTCCCTGCCCTAAAGGAGCTTACAATCTACGGTCCCTATTGCAGACACGGCCAATTTAGACAAGAGCAAATTAACATACCAGCATGTCTTTGGGAGTGTGGGAGGAAACCCACACAAGCACAGGGAGAACATGCAAACTCCTTGCAGATAAGTGTCCTGATCAGGATTTAAACCGGGGACCCCCAGTACGGCAAGCCAGAAGTGCTAACCACTGAGCCACTGTGTGGTATGAGGAGAGGACATGGCGATCTACCAGTGATCGCTACGCGATCGACTGGTAGATCGCGATCGACCTTGTGGGCACCCCTGATCTAGACAAACATAGGTGGCATGTTACTTTTTGGTGTCATGAGCCATGAGCAGTACACATGCCCCCAACTGTGTTCCATCACTAACAGTCATCGTAACCCTAACAATTAAGCATATTAACCTTAAAATCTGAACTTCATGATTAAACTTTTATCTAAATATCTGTAAAAAATAAAATCAAGGCAGCTGGACTTGCTGTACTTTTTTGAAGATGTTTCGCTGGTCATCCAACCAGCTTTCTCAATTCAGAATGACTTGTAGAAAAATTATCTGGGAATAAATATGGTGAATGTTGCTCCAATTCACATAATCTGGTAAACATAACCAGCATGGGGTCAGAGACCTCAGAGAGATAAGATGTTGATTGCACATGCATAATTGGAGCTAGCAAGTGTTATTAACCCACCAGGTAGAGGTGCTAAAACAGCATTGTATATGGCAGACAATAGGTATCTCACCCCCCCCCCCCACCTCTATTCAAGCTCGGCTTCTCCATTTTTACATAAATGGCCCCTTTCGCACCTCATTTCAACCAGTCCTCCTCCCTGTCTAGGATGCGTACTTGACTGTCTTCAAAAAGGAGTAATCTTTTCCTTTAGATGCAGTTACACTGCTGAATCCTGACCGGAGGGTTTGGCTCTTCTATGCTGCACCATACGCTGGTGTAACTGCTGTTTTGTTTCACCGACATACAATTCTGAGCACTCCCCATGGCACTAGACTGCATACACAATGTTGTTCATCTTGTGTTTCAGGGTTGATAGATATACAATGTAACACATACAATGCTGCTTTAACATCTCTCCCTGGGTGGGTTAATAACACCTGTAAAAAGGTAACTGTGACATGATTACTGTGCTGCACATAGTCTGTTCAGAAGGAGGGACCCAGCAACCTCCATCCACTATACAGTAGGCTGCCTGTAGAAAACTACAGGAGGGGGCATATACAAGACCAGCCACCCTACAGAGAGAGTGCAGCAGCGACCGATCTTTATTACAAGAAGGTCCTGCACAGAGGCAAGGTATCACACTGGATTACTGCACAGATCTGAAAGTAATACACAAAGCAGATCAAGATTAAAGTAAGAACACTAATGAACGTTGTAGTTTAGCTTTAATATTTAACACAATCTACTTCCTAAAATTAAAGTGTATCTAAATCCAAGAACAAAAATGCATATGTTGTAGTTTACTAGTCCTTCGATGTTGTGGCTGCATTAGTTTTAATATTTCACCCTACGAACTTTTTTGGCAGGTACAGGAAAAGCTTGTTGGTTTTGCCAAAAATGCAGTGAGCGCATCACTTCCTGTGAGCGGAAATGAGAGCAATCTCTTATCTTTTTTTCTTTAAAACTACTAATCCACCACCCTATATATAATGGAGATGAACAAAAGCAAACATATTGAAGTCCAGCCTGGGTGACAGCCATGACTCCCTCCTTCGAGGAGTGAGTGTGTAGCTATCCAGGGCCACCATATCTAAGGAATGGTAAGCTACAATACAAAAACATGGGACGTATGTAGCAGAATTTGCTACATGAACCTCTTTCCTCCTTTTGTCGCGTGTGTAGGCACCCATTGAATAAACGCAATGGTGTGAACAGGGCCAATTAATTGAATTGCACAGATTATAGGTCACAAGGTGGAAACAATCCTGAAATTATTTATCTTGGTCTGATTTTTTTTACATTTCAAAACCCTGGCATTTTTACTGAGGTGTGTAGACTATTATATCCACTGTAACCATGCTCCCTCCTGGCCCTCTTTTTTGAGTAATAAATACTCACCATCCGATCAGGAGCTGAAGGTCACAGTTTACTCCCACACCATACCAGAGGTGTGCCAGCTGTTGTGCCTGTTGGGCAGCATGATTCCTCACAACCAGGCTGACCTTTTAGATCAGGGGGCTCAAAGTACCAGCCCGGAGGCTAATTACGGCCTGTGAACCAGTACCATGTGGCCTGCAGCCAGTTGACAAGTCAGGCACGTGGTCATGGACTGCATACCCGACTTGCGGGAGCAGCTGCACGGTCCGCACCTGTGTCGAATGCAGACCGCATAGCTGCTCCTGGCGGTGCCAGCTCTCAGTTTCTCATAGCCGGCGCTCTGACAGCCTTCACTGAGTGCCGAAAGGATGGATTAGTAAGGTCTGCACTAGCCACAAGGTGCAGACTGTACTAATCAACCACTAGATCACCAGAGATTGTGCAGGTGAGGGTTTTTTTTGAATTCCTAATCTGGCATTTACAAGCAGCAGCTTTCACCCGTTCAAGTTAATGATCAGGTGACAGCTGCTGCATGTAAACGCTGATACACTGCATGTAATCATATGTGATATGATTACATGCAGTTAGAAAACAATCTCTCTCTGGATGCATGATTGATGCGTCCAGGGATAGATTCCTCACCACATGTAATCGTATCACATACCATTACATGCGGTGTATCTGTGTTTATATGCAGCAGCTGTCACCTGATCATTAACTTGAATAGGTTACAGCTGCCGCTTGTAAACACCAGATTAGGGATTCCTGCTGCAAGGAACAGGGACACAAATGAAGGAGGATTTGGCTCAGTCAGGCAAGATAATGGAAGTTTTTTTTTTACTATATGAGGATTGTGCATCAAACTGTTTGTTGATTGGAGAACTGTAGTTTTGACTAAGCAGGGTGTGTGTCAGACCACAGCAGAGAGACAACTGCTTTCACGCACAGAGTAATCCCTCGTTCACACCTAGGTGTATTGCAAAAGCGCGTCTGTCACGCGACCGTCGCACGTTTTTTTTACCGCGATTCGCGGTAAAAAAGTCGCGCGATTCCGAAGGCTACTTGGCTGTATTCCAATGGAAAATGCCCTACAAAACGGCCCAAAGTAGTACCTGTACCTTTTCAGGCGTGGGCCGTTTTGTAGCGCGTTAGGGACGGGCGGAAATACGCCATGGTGGGAACGAGACCATTGACTACAACACAATTTATTTTTTTGACCGCTTTGTATAGCGTTCGTCGAGCGTAGAGCGCGCTACAAAACGGTCAGGTGTGAACGAGGGCTTAGGTTCACTCTCTGCATCATGCTGGCAGGGGACAGGCTTTTCTAGTGGGGCTGCAGCCTCTTTCCAATAAAACACCTTTTGTAGTCAAGCTTAAAGTTACCAGGCACATCCAAATAGGGAAAGGTTTACTTACCTACTTACTTCATACAGAGCTCCTTTTTTATCTTGGCGGGGTGTATGTAATATAACTCTAAAGGTTGTGGAGGATAAGCACATGAAATGCATGATTTATGTGTAAATTATTACGTGTATATTGGTACTAGGTCAGTGTCATGGAAGTGAATGACATGAGAGATAGCAGATTGTTGTGTGCATTCATCACTATGATATCACTTTCAAACATTCCATGAAGAGGAAGCATGCTGGCCAATAGAATGCACACAAATAGCAATGTCTAGATTTGTGCAACTACAAAATGTATATATAATTTTTTTTTTCTATATTTTATTGTTCTATTTAAAAAAAAAACATTTTTCACAATAGAAATTACCAGTAGCACTATAAATATGGTTGTTGTTATTATGAGGTGCACCGAAGTGAACATTTCAAAACCGAAATGAAAAAAAAATGTCAGGCCGAAACCGAAAATGTTTTTATTCTAACTTTCAATGTTTTATGTTATTTTCATTTATTTGTTATAAACTTTTGTTTTTTAAATATTTTATTTATTTCTATTTTAATTTTTTACTTTTAGGGGCTTCGGGGAGATATTAGGGGTCTAAAACAGAATGAACAAACATGAACCTGGTTTTGCAACTTTTTGCATGTGTTAGTTAGACTTTGAAACTATTTAGGGATCTATTTATAATACAATTTGCATAGCTATTCGTCCAGCAAAAACCCATGTACATTCGTTCTGGGCAAATTAACCAGCTGTTGTGTGAATGGGGCAACATCAAATGTTCTTAGGCTATTTTCTCTTCTGGTTGAATGTTCTACAAACGATATTAAAATAGGTTCAATTCATAAAGATAGTTGTATCATGTATGTCAATTAATGGGGCTTTCCGGGCTCTATCTTGATGGATTCACACAACACAGCAGTGGTGGAACTATCTCCATAGCGACCCAGGTGGCGCTATGGGACCCTGGGCACAGGGGGGACCGGCCAGGACCAGGAAAAAAGAGGTCCTCCTGATGCCATGCAGGCCACCTGGGTCGCTATGGCATTAAAGGCAGCAGGACTGCCACTGGTGGCTGTGAGGAGGAACGCGCCGTTGTGCAGATCACTGACAACCTTATATAGCTTTGTGTATAATCAAAAACAGAATATTTTCTTTAAATCGGTTGTGTAAAAACATCATAATAGAACCTGGATATAATTGAATATACATGGTACAACTCTAACAAGTTTGGGAAGGGATGCAATTGAAACAGTATCGGACAGCCCATAGACTGATTATATCATAAAGAACAAACAGTGAAAGGGGAAACATTATGGCTACTTGATGGAGCCGAGGGTTACAGGAAATAAATACATCTTAACAAAGCAACAAGTGATACAATGTAACAATTCCAGAGAACACTGGAGGAAATTAGCAAAGAAATGTTACCATTGCTAATATGGGAACCTCCAGAATCTTCAGCCATCTTGATTGGCTCTGCCGGAATGATGTAAATCCTGCGAATGCGCAAGGGACTTCATTCATTTTGGCAACAACACACGTTGTATACCAACAAAGATCACCAAGGTAAGTTTGGTTTATTGCAGAAGAGACATAGCATGTCTTTTCTTCAACAGAGGACTTGCCTGCTTGAAAGTTTCTATTTAATGGAAATCTTCAAGTAATTTTTGTTTAAAAGTTATTCTTTGAATTACATGTAACATGTTTCCAAGAATTACACTATATATCTTAAAAAATAAACAGACCAGAGTTCCACTTTAACTGATCGTTTCAGCCATGTTGCCATCCACCATCTGCATCCTATAATAAGAAGGTTTGTAGAGGGAACACTAAATCTATATTCAGCCCAGGAAGCTCAGTGGTCAAGGAAGGGAGATGAGCATTAAATGAATTGAATATCTAGCATGGTTCTCCCACAGGCATTGTTCAGTGGCAGCAGTGAGACATCTGGGGCGTCTGTCATTTTCAGCTGTGATATTTCCTTTCAGGGCTTGTGAAAATAGTATGTAAGAGAGATGCATTAGCAGTGTCGGGAAAAGCCAAGGTGTTCACTGACAACTAAAATACTTCCATTTAAATAATTATTTTATAACACTACTAACACTATAACTACAAAAACCGTTCACATTTCCCCAGATAGCTAATAATACCTCCAACAGCTGGAACATGGTCTATAAAATACCTTGTTAAGTCAATGTTTGATATTTTAAAGAATACTTTAAAGCAGTGGTTCTCAACCTGTGTAACCTCAGGACCCATATTTGTCCTCGGTCATTAAGTCGCGACCCAAGTCGCACTGCAATGAAACGCACGCATTAGGAACTGTGCGTTCCGGTGCAGGCATACAAACCGTGGGTTGGGAGGTGCATTTGTGGTACCATTAAAATAAATGGCAACACAACACACCTCCCACACCAGAATGCATGGTAGGTGCGATTGCGTGGTACAGTGCGTTAATGGCACTGCACTAGTGTGAACGGGCCCTCAAAAACACTCACATACATTCTCACACACATACACCCAATTTTTTTTTAATCCACCCAGTCTCCCTACCTCTTACAAGAACTGGAGTGGATCCTCAGTCTGGCGTCCAGTGTGGGCTGCTGTGCTGTGATGGAGCTCCATCGATATGTGTGTAGCTCCCATCACCTTTTGTGATGGGACTACCATGCATTTAGTGATGTGCCAGGGCTGTAGACAGCCTGGCTGGATTTGTAGAAGCAGGTACATTGTTAATTCCCAGGTGTCTAACTTTGTCTGTACCCCCCTGGGCGGAGTGAGACTGTCATATTGGGGGACAGCCAATAGGAGACACTAATATGTGTACAGTACAGCAGCCAACCACTGGGCTTGTTTCAGCCAGTGGTGTCTGCTGGGATGGTGGGAATTGACTGAGCTGCTAAAGGAGGTTGCCTTGGGGGGCTTACAGCCAGGAGAATGCCTGAAAGATGGAAGAACCAAGCCCAGTGACCTTGAGGTGCCTTGGATTTAGATGGACTTCAGAGCGGGGTCAGTGTTCTTTCATGGATTGTGGATGTGTATTCCTTTGAAGATAAGATCCGATGAGTCTGGAGCTAAGGAGGCCTGTACACCTAGACCCTATACCCTCTCTCCCACAGTGTGTGTGAGTGTGTAATATATATATATATACACAAAAAAATGGTACCATTAGCATCATAATACAGAAGTGGACATCAATTTATGGGCGGTTAGCACTAATGGGTACGGCTGGAAATCAACCCCTAGACTGACTAGATGAGGTCCTTGCGGGGCGTTATCGCTACATGTGCATTGCTTGTACCGCTCCCTTGCGTGCCATGTAGAGATGCCAGGAGCCAGAATGTGATGTCACTCCAGTCCAGGCACCTCTACAGGGCACGCAAGGGAACAGTAAGCAATGCATGTATGGATGGAGCTCCTTCATGGCTATAGCCCATCCCATCCCATCCTATCCTATCTCAAGCTGATTGACACAAGAACTGACGGTGCTGCACTAGGGGGAGGCAGAGGAGCCTCTCACCTAGAAAAGTAGAGGGCATACGACGACCCAATGAACACCGGGTCGCGACCAACCAGTTGAGAACCAAGGCTTTAAAAGGAACCCTGTCAGGTCTGTAAAGGGTTATTAAACCATCACGTGTTTTTGCATATATCTACTGCTAGCAAGCAGTAGATATATGCAAGAACATTAAAAAAAAACATTTTAAAAAAGGGTTTAAAAACGTACCTGTGTCTTCGCCGCGCACTCCCGTCCGAACATCTGAAGAATCTCGGGGATCTTTGTGCGGGTGCATGTGCACTTCAGATGTTCGGCCAGGAGATGAGGAGAGACACAAGGTAAGTATATGGAGCAGCGTGCACCCGCACAGACTCTGTGGGACATCAGAGGAGAGGAGAACAGAGGAGTCAGCGCTGGATCGGAAACGGGCACCAGCGCTGGAGGGACAGCTGAAAAGGACAGTAAAGATGATCGGATTAAGAGATATCATTTAAGGTAAGTCCCCGACAGACAGTTCTGTGCCCGGCAGCCTCTAGGAATGCGATTAGAGCTTCTTGCAGGATTTGAGGTATCTACATGATAAAATCCAATGGCGTTGAACAGCTCAGAGTTCACTGCCTAGGCTGATAAGATAAGAAATAATGAAAAAAAGAAAATAAACCTCTGCAATACTATTTCTGGCCAGCAGGAGGCTTTACAACGGATCATTATTTAGCTCAGTGGTTGGCATTCTCAACACTCCAGCTGTGGTAAAACCACAAATCCCATCATGCCTCTGCCCCTCGGAGCATACGTCTGTGGCTGTCAGTCTTGCAATGCATCATGGGTCTTGTAGTTCCACAATAGCTGGAGTGCGGAGGTTGCCTTCCCATGATTTAGCATGCACATGAGCTTTATGTGAACTTTTCCAAATTTTGTGATATGGGAAAGAGGGGTGTGATTAATCACTGGCTTTCTTAAACCCCAATTTCGTTTGGGCAATAAAGAAACAATTGAATGCCCCAAACAGCCTGTTGCAATGCTTACCACCTCTCCCGTGCAGTCCAACGCAGACTCACCTGCTCAGGTAGCAAGCATCAGTCCCCCTCTGGGTTGAATGACACCCAGCTTTATCCATCCCACTTCCTGTGAGCCCAAGGTGTCAAGTCTCCTCCCCTGCCCTGGACTCACACGATAATGCAGCATTTAGGATTCACCCACCAGTGGAAGAAGTGGTGTGTGTGTGTGTGTGTCAGGGGGAGTGGCGAGTGGCTGCTAAGCCCAGGGTTGAGCTTTAAAGCCGAACTATATTTTGGCACTTGTACAAGGCTTCTCTTTGCTACAGCTAGTAAACAGTAGTGGGATAGTCAACACAAGGTGAATATGCATTGCAGCGAATTAAGTGAACTAAGTTACTTTGCCCTACATGGGAAAACCACAGGCTTACGTGGTTTTAGAAAATGCATACTTGTCCTTATCATGCTTTCATAATTCAAAGTAATGTTAAAAACTCTTAACACTTTTTTCAATAACAAATCCAATAAAAGAAAGTTAAATTGCCCAGCAAAGCATTCATTTAAATTTTTTTGCCCAAGCACTTAGTCATTATGTTTCCAAACAGCTCCAACTCTCTCAGCTCAGCTTCCCTGAACTTCCTGTCCAGTACAAGATCAATAGGGACAAAGAAGTCTCCAGCAGCTGTCCATCTACTAGCTTGGGGAAGGAAGGAAGGAGGGAGTAGGGAGCATGGGGTATATTGCCCTGCTGTCTCTGTGTTTGTGGACACACACACATTGTACTATCACACAAGGGTGACTCCACAGGACCCTGCAAGGGAAAGAAGCCACCCAAAAACAGGATATCAGGACCAGTGCTCAGGGGACCTGACGATTCCGCAGGAAGCTAAAACGTTCAACCGCTTCCAGACCGTTGTAATTAAACGGCCGGCCGGGAGCTTCTTGCATGAAGGAGGGCGTCCCCACCCGCCTTGCTCGTCCACGCCGCAGGGTGGCGCGTGTGAGTGGGAAAACTGCTTAAAAATTGTAAACAGCCAGCGATTGTTTACAATTGATACAGCGGCTGTAGAGCCGCTAGGTCACGTATAATGCGTGCGGATGTGCGGCTCCCCCCTTCTGCCACTGCCGATCCCTATTGTGTCCGGTGCGGTCTTGGGACCTGCAGGGTGTCTCTGTCACCGGAGATCAGCAGGAGATTATCACATGCTCTCCCTCTGATCTCCTCCCCGTTCTCTGAATGCAGGAGTGATGTATATTACATCACTTCTGCATTCAGCTGTCATTCTCCATCTTCTGTAGCTGGAGAGAAGCTGGTGAAGCAGATCCCTGCTTCATCAGCTTCTTTGGGGCCCCTAAGTGACCTACAGTCCTACAGACCCCTGATGTCTCCATAAAGGGGACCTGTCTGTGTAAATTGGCTATCACATAGGGGGCTTGTTATTCCCCTATGTGATAGCAATAAAGTAAAAAAAAAAAAAAATTAAAGTCGCATATAAAAAAAAACAAAAAAAAACTTCCCTGCCCCCACATACAAGCATTGGGTGCGTCTAATGTGAAAATGACGATTGCGCCACACATGTTACAAATAACTGTGAACGTTCGGAATGAGAGCAATAATTCTAGGCCCATCAATCACTGATAACACTAAACTGATGAGCAGTAAAAGCTTTTAAAGCATCGCCTATGGCCAATTTTGGGTATGGCAGTTATTTGTGATTTCGCTGGCGCACACAATTCTAAAGCCTGACATGTTTGGTGTCTATTTACCCGACGTGACCCCGTCTTTTATATTTTACAAAAAATTTGGGTAATAATAAAATGTTTTAACATGACGTAGGGAAAACAATTTTGGTACTTTTTTATGGTACTTTTTTCATTATATAGTAAAAAATAAAAACCCCAGTGGTGATTAAATACCACCAAAAGAAAGCTCTATCTGTCCCCAAAAAATGGTATAAAATTAATTTCAGTACAGCGTTGCATGACAGGATAATTGTCAGTCAAAATACTGCAGCGCTGAACACTGAAAAATGGCCTTGCCAGGAAGGGGGTGTAAGATAGAAAAACAGATATACAATCAATACTTCCTGCACAAACGACAGGTTCTAGAATTTTAAGAGATTTCCAATGGTCCCCATCAGCAGTCAATCATACCTCAGTCTAATATAGTCATATCAGTCAAGATTCTTTCTGATTTAGGCCTCACTCACACAGCTAAGTGTCGGCGTGTACGGCCGTATCGGGCCGTCCCCGGAAAGGACAGGTGTTGCATGTGATTGTACACAGCAGCCTGTTCTTCCCTAAGAGAGGACATGGCCGTACGCTCACCCGAGCTGCACATCCGGATGGATCCTGTCTGCGTCCGAGCACAGACACCAGCGCGGATGTGCAGCTCGGGTGAGCGTACAGCGGCGTATGGCCACATCCTCCCATAAGGAAGAACAGGCTGCTACATACAATCACACGAAACACCTGTCCTTCCCCGGAATGGCCCGATACGGCCTGTGAGCTGGGGAATAGGTAGCGGGTGCAATTGCTCCCCGGGGTGACCTGTCTTCAAACAGTGGTACATTTATTGGTGCAACACAGGCTATATACAGTGCTCAAATAAAGTTAACACAACAAAAACAAAATCCTAGCTGTGTGCCGGCACTGACTAAACATATGATAGTCCTGACTACCAACCTGTACAAACCTATTGTTTGTCAGACTTCAGCAAACCACCAAGACCAAGCTTGCGCTCCAGCAGATAGAGACTGTCTGCTCCCCAGGCTCCACAGCAGTGTCTGTTTGGCTCACCTGCACTAAATTGCCACTGAGGCAAAGCGTAAAACCTGGGGTTTACTAGAGGTTTCGGAAGGTGTAAGAGAGGAGTCTGGGTGACACATAAACCCGGACAGGACCTCTCCTTGCTCTCTACATGATGACCTGCTACAGGCCGAACATGCCACACGCATCTGTACGGGCCCTCACTAAGCTGGGTGAATGAGGCCTAAAACCGACATTTGGTTATTATGAGCAATGTCATCTCTTATCCTATATGCTTAAATTTTCTTGTACTGAAGCTAGTGGATCAATATAACAGCCAAGCAATGAGCATTTTCTGAAAACAAGGCCAAGGGCAACTTGAATATTCTTCTCATGACAGGTTTACTTTAAACGCAGAATGATTCTGTTTGACTGGACTATGCTTTTAATTAATGTAATGCACAGCATGTAGTAAATCCATGGCTACATCAGACAGTACAGCTGAGATGAAGGGTGAGCGAATGCCTCATGTTGAAGTACAAGTGTCAGGGGAAATTAAAGTGCAGCTTCGAGGATTCCAGAGCCAAAGCTGCTACAGATGAGAATTGAAGATATTTCCCTTGTCATTGTATTCTGCAATCTCATCACTGGCTGCTGATAGCCTCACAGTCCCACAGGCATACCCACCCCGTGTACCCATTTCATTCCCACTCTCTGCTATTGTGAATGTGACAGCCACAATAAATCACCAGTCAGGTTATTTGTATTTCATGTATTTTTATTATTTGCATTTCTATTTATTTGTATCTTAATA
>NW_017308150.1:32188-37863 GCF_000935625.1 Nanorana parkeri | reverse complement strand
AATACACTGCACTTAGCTCCAGCCGGTATAACAGTCTGGGTACATCTTGAGAACTTCAGTCCCAGAGGCTGTGTAGCAACATAATGCTTGCAATGGTGACCGCAATTGCTCAGGGCCATCATCTGACCATGCTGACCAAGGAGAATCTTTCTACCAGGACACCAAGAGATTCCCATTGACCAATAACTACCCTGTGAATATGCACTTCCTTGAGTCACCACTCTAAGCTTTGCAATCTGAAATATAACTCAACGTCTGAACTTCCCACAGTGTAACATCTTCATTGCTTGCTGGAAGCAATGCATGATGGGATATGTACTCTTGATAAAATCGAAATGACATCACATCAAGCACAAGGGAAAGAAACCCAAAGCACACTGGAAATCCAGGAAGTTGGTGGTAGTGATGGGCACACAGAAGGCAGCACTCAGTATATAAAAGGGATTGTTTTAAAGTAAGCTTTGATTGCATTATCAAAAACTCTAGTATGTATTCCTATTACAATGCTGATGTTATAACAGGAGAGGATATGCTAGGACTTTACAACTTCTTTAACCTTTCCTACTCTACGACCAACATGTCCAATCAAAAAACTGCATTTTAGCTTTACACTCCAGAATTCCCCCATAATCTGTTCCCATGAAGTCCAAATATTTGATGGACCATGTAATGCACGTACTGTATGTCAGAAATTCACACCCGTCTGGTACCCCCTTCAGGAGCCGCTCACAGGAGTTAAAATGGAATCTGTGATCATGCAGACTCAGAATCCTCTGATGGAAGATGCCATTGCCTGACATACAAGTTGCAGGGAACCTGATGGGCACAGGTTCTGTAGTAGCTTTAAGGCAGATTCAGTTGTAAAATGCTCTCCCTGTAATTCATAAAAAGTGTTGTAGACACTCTTTAGTATTCTGTCGTTCCTCTGCACAACAAATTTTGGTGTTTGCGACAAATCCATGTACCTGTTAGATACAGGTACATATTTCATTGGATCACCTTTAGCTTTGATTTTGACACACAATCACTGTGACATTGTTTTGATAAGCTTATGCAATATCACAATATTTATTTCCATCCAGAGTTACATTCATTTTTCACCAAGATCTTGTAGTGATGATGGGAGAGTGGGACCACTGTGTAAAGTCTTCTCCAGCACATGCCAAAAGATTCTCAATGGGGTTACGGTCTGGACTCTGTGGTGTCCATGTGTGAAAATGATGTCTCATGCTCCCTGAACCATTCTTTACAATTTGAGCCCTATGGATTCTGGCATTGTCATCTTGGAATATGGCCAATGTGTCATCAGGGGAGAAAAAATCTATTGATGGAAAAACCTGACCATTTAATATATTCAGGTAGGCATCCAACCTAATTTTTTGGGCTCATAACGTTGCTGAACCCAGACCTGACCCACCGAAGCAGTCCCAGTGTATCTCCACACAGGAGGACTAGACTTTTCACAGCTGGGTGCAAAGGCAACTCACAGAAGGCATTATGAATCAATATACTGTACAGTATAATATGTTACCAGCACCTTCTCCGTTGGAATGATGATTTATTCTATCATGCAGCAATCACACAAATGCAATGTGCTTAGAACCACACAGGGTTCCTTTATAAATAAGAAGGACACTAGTGAGACGATAATTGTAAATGTAAAAACAAGACCCCACAAGAATGTGCTCCAATGTGGAAGCTGTTAAATTACATATATAGGGTCATGTCCCTTTAAACAGGAAATGAATGGCTGTGGGAAAATCTATGAGGACCTAAGTGTCTAATGCTCTTTACTGCTGAAAATGGGAACGACTGAGGCACTTGAATATAAACATCAACATTTCAATAAGACTCAGTAATAAACCTGACTTCTTCATATAGCATTTTTGACTTCTCAGCTACTTTGTTTATGAAGCCTGCATGTTCCCACTACAACTGACCATAAAGAAATTCCTTTTTAAATACTGAAAGTTTTGATAAATGCAGATTATATACCCTACACTACTATAGGGTACTCTATACCCTATACTTCTCACATGTAGAATTATTTTCCTTTTTTCTTGTAATGGACCATTTTGAATAGATTTAGACCTTTCGCCAGTAAAATGGAATGGAAACTGAATTCCTTTGGATGTGCTCATTTTTTAAAAAGTAAACCCCAGGGTGGCGGAACTACCGCCGGTGCAGCCGGAGCTGCTGCACCAGCATCTGAGCCTGGGGGGGCCCAGCAGACCCAGGCACCAGACCAGTGGCAGGATAGGGCACGAGATGATAGGGGGGCCAGCCGCAGACTGTCCGTCCGCTGTCCGTCTGTCTGCCCAGTAATGAGGCCGGAGTGATGGCAGAGCAGCCTTCATGCACATGATGAGGCAGACCTGGGGCCTCGGCTGGGAGGACCCAGGAAGCCGCTTCCTAATTACACAGCTGCCGCCTCTCCCTGGTACATGATGTTCCCGCCGCGAGGAGGAGGAGATGCTTTTATCTTCTGTATTTGCCTAAGTTCTGTGAGATGCTTTTTGTAGTCCTCTATAACTGATGGAATTATTCTGCATTTCTGTAGAGAGTATTGCTGGGAGTTGTAGTCCTCTATAGCGTTAACATTCTGCATTTCTGTATAAAGTATTGCTGGGAGTTGTAGTTCTCTATAGCCGTTACCATTCTACATTTCTGTATAAAGTATTGCTGGGAGTTGTAGTTCTCTATAGCCGTTACCATTCTGCATTTCTGTATAAAGTATTGCTGGGAGTTGTAGTCCTCTATACAAAAATGCAGAATGGTAACGGCTATAGGTGGGCAGTGCGGGCATTGTGAGCAGGCAGGGGAAGGGGGGCCCAAAAAAATCTTGCACCAGGGCCCATTGTTCCTTAGGTCCACCACTGGTTAACCCAATGGTTGAAATCTCATAAATCACCTGCAGCTTCTATTAAAATAATACACACAGATCCACGATGGTCCTTGTTTAAGCTTTCTTGGGACAGAGTGACAATGCTCTGTCCTAATCTCCAGACTGTGCTCCTGCAATTTTAGCCTGTCTCATGGGCTTACAATAGAGACTACAACTGGCCATTTCCGCACACATCATGCAGGTATGGTCCACTGTTGTCTCCATTATAAAAATACCATGCTGCAATTGCTGGAGTTCATGCAGAAGAGAAGTTGCTGCAAAGAGGATGTGGGATATCAGCAGCACTGAGATGCAACAAAGGTGAAAATAAATATTTCAATATAAGCATGGTAATTGTTTATGATACATAGAGCTTTACAAACTAAATGTTATATATATATTGTGGCATTGCGTGGCATAACCACGGTGATAGGTGGCCTCAAAGTCACCCAGGCTTCTCAGCCAGAGGGGCTGAGTGGCTCCAGGAAGACATTACTGGTACCAGGAAAGAACTGCCTTTTCAGTCCTTTCCAGGTTTTCTGGATCCTAGTTGGGATCCTGGAGCCAGGAGATTCTTAGAGCTCTGGGTGGGAGGAAATCTCCAGTTCTGGGTCCATGCTTTGGTGGTGACCAGCACCTAATTGTGCACCTGTGCACATCCCTCATGAAGAGTGTGCTGGGATGTGTTCAGGGCCCCACCTGTGAGTCAGGAGAGCTCCACCCCGGAGTCAGTGTGGAGGCCAGTGCAGCAGGGAGCTGCAGGTTTGTGAACGTATTGGGAGGATTGGCATGTTATTGCCTTTGTCTAGAGGAACCAGACAGTGGCCCTGAAGATTGAGGCCGGAGCAGCAGTGCTGCAAGAGAGACTTATTAAAAGACTGGGACACCGTGAGTGTATGGGACAACTCGAGGATTGGTGAGCCCTGATCTGTTATATGCTACAGCAAGCCATTTATGTTGGATTTTGTGATTATCTACCGTTTTGAAAGAAAATAAAGACTCTGTTTTGAAAAACCCGCAGTGTGAGTGCTCTGTGAGCTCCCCAATATCACAATATATATATATATACAGGATATGAAATTAATGGTAAAAGCCGCGCTGTGTGAATGAGACCGCAAAGTGTCAGATATAGTAGATGCTGACCTTGGATTAATGTGATACAATGTGTAAGAAGTGCAAAACAAAAAAGAAACGCATGTATATAACATGCACCTTAGTGTAAAAGTAATTGCTACAAAATATCCATAATGAAAAATCAAATGCACTAAATATTAACTGTGAATCAATGTGATGCAATGTGCAAAGAATACCGACAAGAAAAACGCATGTGTGTAACTTGCACTCCAGTGAAAATAATGGTTAAAAAATGTCCATGATCCTGGATCTTCAATAGTCCATTAAGTAAACAGAAGATAAAACATTGGATGTAGAATAAACTTAGTCTCCTGTGACCATCAACAAAGAAATCTTCTGGAATGCACCTCACCTTTAGCAGAGACCCACCAGGGTCTGTATGCGCTGTTCCTCTAATTCAAAACAGGTAGAGGAAGCACCTGATGCCGAATACCTCCGAGTGATTACCTCCTCTCAGGTACAGACTCTCTTGCAGTCTCAGGAGTTGGAAACAGACAGTTCATCCGAATGGCCCATGCATCAAATAAAATAAAAAGTGGAAACTCGTAGTGCAGATGGTTTTAAAAGGATACTAGACTTTATTAAAAAAAGGGGAATACTACTCACAAATCATAGATAAAATTGAGGTATTTTGTAAGCAGCCACAGACACTGTGTGCAAATCGCTCAGCTCCTCTACTCCACCCTACGTACGTTACGTCAAAGGGCGTGACTTCATCAGGGGTGTGGAGACAGGAGCTTAACTGAGCGCATATATTAAGACCAGTTGTCATGGTAGCCACCATAAACAAATGGCGGCCATGACATTTTGAAAATTAAAACACCATACTGAACATGTTATAACTGAGAGTAACATACAAAAAAGTGATTGACACTGTGGCAGTTATTACCCTTCATCCAGCTAAGTGGGTAAAGCATTAAAGCATACAGCATAAGGTAAGTGGAAAATAAGAAATCTAAAAAACCCCAAAAAATGAAACTATAAACCACCTTTGTGTGAGTCTATTAAAGAAGACAGGGTGATACATGAATGGTGAAAGTTTACTAATGCTGTAGTATACCATATTGTTTCCTGTTATTCATTGCATGCCATGTGAAAAAAGCTCTAGAAGGAATATTATGAGGGCATCTTCTTCTAGGGGATGATATGAACTGATCCTGTCCAGAGAAGTTAAATAAATCCTATACGGTGAATGCAACTGGGTGAGTCCCTATATGAACAGATGTGACCTGTCACAAATCGTGAGCTCCCAAATAATAAGGGGTGAAAACCCCAATATTTAAACAAGATAAAGTGAACTGACAAAGGGATTGTCATCACATATTTCATCACATAAACAATTAAAATATGTAATCTTAAAACCCATGCGATGGCAAGAGTGAGGGTATTAATGAACCCCTTGGGGAGGGGGAAAAAAAAACCCCTGAATAACAGCAAAGGAATGATGTGAAAGAGGGGGTAAAATTGTGAAAGAGCCACCCATCACATAAGGTGGCTAAATCACAATCTATATGGCAAATTATATCTATGGCCGCCCATATCAAATCCCAGATGGTCCCCCTTCTTTTTTTTTTTTTCCCTTCTCCCTTTCTCCTTTTCTTCCCCCTTTTCTTTTCCCCTTCTTTCACTTCCCTTTCCTTTTCCCCTCCTTTCCTTC
>NW_017308150.1:30200-30968 GCF_000935625.1 Nanorana parkeri | reverse complement strand
TTTATTGTCTAAGATTGTCTCCTTCTCCCACTTCCACATAATGCAATTTGCCACACTGGGGCAAATTTAGCCCCCATAGCCACACCAGTCCTTTGTGTGTAGAACTTGTCATCGAACCAAAAATAGTTTCTTTCTAATCCGAACCGCAACGCTTCTAGCAAAAATTATTTTTGTAATTTTGGAATGGTATTATCCATCTCCAACAGCCACTGAACAGAAGATAATGCATCTAGATGATTAATAATAGTGTACAAAGAGGCGACATCTGCTGTAACCAGAAAACAGTGAGAGTCAAAAGGGAGGCCCTCCACAGTTTGAATAAAGTATTTAGTGTCTCGTAGATATGCCTAATTTCTCTGGATGAGTGGCTGCAGGAAAAAAAATCAACATATGCCCCTAATCTGTTAGTGACAGACCCTATACCATTTACTATTGGCCTGCCAGGGGGATGATGTAAATTCTTGTGGATCTTTGGTAAATAATAGATGATTGGAATCCTACACTCCAATGGTGCTAAAAATCTACTTTCCTTTTTTGTCAGGATATCACAATTTCGCCCCCTCTTCACTAACCGGTCTAGGTCTCTCTTAAAATTTCTTGTGGGGTCTTTAGATAAAACCTCATATGTGTCCCCATCTGCTAGTAGACGAGCCATTTCGTTCTTATAATCTACTTTATTCAAAATGACAATTGCTTTGCCTTTGTCAGCAGGTCTGACTATGATGTTCATATAGATTGTGATTTATCCACCTTATGTGATGGGTGGCT
>NW_017308150.1:23997-26369 GCF_000935625.1 Nanorana parkeri | reverse complement strand
TATTGCAGTCATATATATCAAATGCTTCTATACTTAGATTACAGAGGCTATAGTGTACTGGATAGAGGTACAGGCTTGCAAGTAGTTGCCATTGTGAAGTTTGCTGGTTGAAGTCCAGCCATTGGAAAGTAACTTTTTTTTTTCATAAACGAATTTCGTCCGAAACTAATTTAATTTCGGACCCGAAAAACGAAACGAAACTAAACGAATTTTTTTTTTTTCCAAAACGAAACTAAACTAAACTAATTATTTTTTTTTTTTTTCAAAACGAAACTAAACTAAACGAATTTTTTGCTGGTGCACATGTCTAGTAGCAATTACTTTTACACTAAGGTGCATGTTAATTACATGCGTTTCTTTTTTGTTTTGCACTTTTTACACATTGTATCACATTACTCCAAGGTCAGCATCTACTATATCTGACACTTTGCGGTCTCATTCACACAGCGCGGCTTTTACCATTAACTTCAATGTTTAATACCTGTCCTTCTTCGATCCTCTTCTGGACTTGACCTCTTATCGAATTCTTCTTCCTTGGATCTTGGGTTCTATGTTCACTCTGCATTACCTTTTTCCCCCTACCATTACAACTTTCCCTCGCCCGGATTCTTCAACGACTAAGATACACAACCTCAACACGGACCCCAGCCTTCCCCTGTCCCCTTCCTCCCCCTAGTCATCTCCCTCTAGCATGGATGTCCCGTTTCCATCCATATTGCTCCCTCAGAATGGACCTCATCCCACGGCTGTCACAGTTGCTGTACCTTTTGGCTGGTTCCCTGATTATTGCAATTCTCACCCAGCCCCGCTTACACCCTGGACAGCCCCCAACTATGTTGGTTTTGTTTTGATGCACTCCTGGTCCCAGTCCCGACATCCTCTGTTGATTGACTCCGCCTGATCCCCCAGTGTGCCGCTGTTGCCAGTCTTGAAAGCTGCCTTACTTGATAGAGCCCAGGTGCCTGGAGGTAGTTCTTGGTCCTCTAATCCAGTCTCACCCTACACGACCAGCTTCACGGTGTGAGCCGTGTCGATCAAACCCAACGTTCTACCTTCCTACAGGATAAGGCTCAGATCCCTTATCTTTTGGGTTGCTGTTCCTCATTTTGTGTTCTGTTCCTCCTGTGTGTCAGTGTTTTCCTCCTTACCCTCTTTTTACTTTTCCATTTCCCCCTCTTTTCTCTCCTGTCCGCTGCCCTCCATCTCTTCTATTTTTCTTACTCCTTCCCCCCTCCTTTTGCTTTTTCTCCTTTTTGGCCTTCCTTTTCTTCACCTCCTCTATTCTCATTCTCCCTTTGCTTACATTGTACCGTCCCAGAGAAACGATCTCAATTTCTTCTAGCCTTTTCCCACCAGAAAGCTCAGGTAGTCCTATTATAAGAACACATTTTAGAGGGGATGCCGTACCCAAAATCTGCTCCCGCAAGTTCCCTATGGTATTTCACTACACTTCTGCCCATCCTAAAACTAAAGGGGTTTCAGTCTTATTTTCCCCCTGCGCTAGCCCAACTAATCGATCCTGAAGGTCGCTATCTATTGCTCAAAGGTAAACTTAATAAGACCCTGGTAACTATTGCTAACATTTACTGTCCCAATGTAAAACAAGTTCACTTCTTTTGTAACATCTGTTCCCAGATAAGAGATTTCATAGAAGGGATTCTTATTCTGGGGGGTGACTTCAGTGTGCCCCTGAATCCTCTCTTGGACACGTCTTCTGGTTCCCTTTCAATGCCTACGCATGATTAAAAAACTTTTGACCTCCCTGAACCCCCATGGCACTTGATTCTTCCACCCCACTGTGAAAGACTTTAGCTTCTTCTCTCATCCACACTCAAGCTACTCCGGATTGGATTTTTCTTTTTTCACCCTGCGTGATTTGCCTAATCTAGTGGGGGCCACAATTGAGCCCATGGTCATTTCTGACCAGGCACCAATCTCCATGACCATCAAATTCCCCATGCAGAGTACCCACTCCTGTATTTGGAAACGTAATCCCTCCACAATGGGAGAGGCTGCCCACGTTTCTTAGATTAAAAATAAGCTCTCTGATTACTTTTCTCTTAATGCAGGTGCTTGTTCCTCTCCGTTGATGTTTTGGGAGACCCACAAGAGCGTTATCAGAGGGGAGTTCATCCATGTTCAAGCCCACATCCACAAGCATGCATGCACGTATAGTTACTCTGGAGGAATGTAGGGCTGCAACAACTAATCAACCAAGTCGATTATAATCGATGATTGAAAACTTGGAGAACTTTTTCAATCATCGATTATCGGCTTTCGTTAAATTGGCCCTGTTCACGGCTCCACACACGCCACATGCCGCACCTCCTCCCCGCCTCACGCTTGCCGCTGCTAGACCCGCCTGCATCCAC
>NW_017308150.1:0-22251 GCF_000935625.1 Nanorana parkeri | reverse complement strand
TGTATTTCTGAGATTTATAGTCCTCTATAGCTGGTGGTATTATTCTGCATTGCTGTATAATGTGCTGAGATTTGTAGTCCCTCTACAGCTTGGAGTTAGTGGCAGAACTACCAGTGTCGCAGCAGTCGTACACGCGCACAGCACTGGCGAGGCATCCCTCAACTACCAGTGTGCTATAATTTTCCTCAACCCATACTCTACCGCGTCTCTTCCAGGTGCACATGCCATGAAGAAAGGGGGTCATGAAAACAGCTGATTCGGATGACTCGGCCCCACTGGAAGTGACACAGTCGAGAAAATGTATAGGATCGGGAAAAATTATAGAACACTGACACTGTCCAGCCCCTCCCACTAACCTCCCACTCTCCTCCCACAGCTCACAGCCCAGAAGCATGGACAGCCAGCGGCGGTCTACAGTGGGTGAGAGTGCCTAAGTACCAGACATGGAGCGGAGTAAGGCCAGAACCATGTAGGGAGCACAGTGGGAGGAGAGCACCTTCCCCCAGCCAATCACCCCTTTCATGAACTTACTAGGAGTCCTCACATCAGCCGACCATTCACTACTGTTACATGGATGGCAAAAGTGGCAGACAGGGGCGGGGAGAAGGCAGGGAAGAGGCAGAGCGGGAGGGGGGCCAAGTTGCTGCACCATGGGCCTCTGGGTTGTACTTGCCCCCTGGGCTAAAAGTTGCTAGTCAGCCCCTGGTGCAGAAGTTACTAAACATTTAGGCACGCCAAGTATAGCATCTCAATTCCGAACCTTTTATATGCAGCTTTATAACCTTGCTCCCTCAAATCCCTTGTTTTCCTCCCAGGATGCTAGATCTGCATCCACCAGATCCTTTCTCTCTCAATGTAGTTCCCCGTCTCTATCTGAGGAATCCATAGCGGAATTGGAGGCCTGGCTCACGACACAAGAAGTGCTGAAGGCGATTTCGCAACTCAAACCAGGGAAGAGTCCAGGGCCTGACGGGTTCATGTCCCTCTACTACAAAACCTTTTCTGAGATCCTGACTTTTTGTCGGCTTTTGACCACTCCCCTCGGTGTCCTTACGGTTCACCTCACCTTTTGGAAGCACATATCACAGTTTTGCCAAATCCTGGGAAAGATGTCTCCTCGTGCGGTAACTACCGCCCAATATCCCTTCTCAACATCGATGTAAAGCTACACACGCAAATAATAGCCAACCGTCTTTTGCCTCTTCTCCCCGGCATAGTTGATGACCAGGTGGGCTTCATCCCTGGGAGAGAGACAATCGATAATACGAAATCGCCTGCACTCCATACAGCATGCAGACCTTGAGTAAGAGGTTGGTGCTTGAAGTGACAACACGGATGGAGCTGTGTCAGATACAGTCCATATACAGTCCAGATACAGTACAAGTCACCAGCAATCGATGATATGTACAAGAAGTAAAGCACTTTTTATTAAATCGTCACATGCGTCAAACAGCCAACGTTTCGGGGCCACGCAGGGTCCCTTCTTCTGGGCCACATAGTGACAACAACAAGTATGCAACTTCAGCTTAAATAGTGAATCACACAGAATACACCACAGAACCTCCCCATGACGTTATACTGACGTCAAATCCCGCCAGAATTTGAACGCATAAATTGGCATATAAGCAGACAAAAAAAAGTTTTATCCCGTTTTATTTTCATACTGTTTGCTTGTGTGTATGTGTGTCTCACCTTGTAACATCTTATTTTTGTAACCACCTTTTTATATGCGCTGCCCGTCTAGGGTTATTAAATATAAAATAATAAGTTGGTTTTTGATTGCTCTAAAAGAACGCACGTATCTGAAGAGACTGTTGTGTGTCTGTTGCATGTGTATAGTCGATTGATTGTATCATCGGTGCCTTGAAGCTCGGTTGTAAGTCATTGCCAGACAGGGATCGGTGTGTCTGATGTGGATATGTGTGGGCAGTGGAAGAAGTGGGTACGCCAAGGTTCTAGCTCAGAGGATAGCTATGGGGATCTTGGTGGGTCTGAGGAAACCACATAGGCGGCCACACAACCATTAGAGTACACTAGATTGTATTCAAGATTTGCATCTACCTGTGTGTGTGTCCAGACAGGTTGAGTTTAGTGAGTCTCCCTCCAGTGGTGGCCAGCGGTAGTGCAGGAGACTGTGAGTGGAGGTACTAATCTGTAACTGCTAGTGAGAGCAGTGTGTGTGGTCTGCAAAGCCTGTGTGCCAATCTGCTTGAGCGCAGAGTGTACGGACTAGGAGAGTCCAGGGAAAGGTTCCCCACAAGCCTGTAAGTTGTGGGTGGTGGCAGCTTAGATTAGTTTATTTGTGTGTGCGTGTTGTGGCACGGCCTTACGGCACACCTGCGGACTGGGAGGCGCTCTGGGGGGTTCTCGCAACAATCTGCCGGTGCGCTGGAAGATCTCTGAGGACGAGCGAAGGGTGGCAATAGCGGCCATTCCCGCGTCCCCCGTATCCCCTTCGGCGGCCATTCCCGCATCCCCCGTACCCCCTTCGGCGGCCCTCCTCCGGCCGCAGTACGTGACAAACGCGATGTTTCAATCCTTCCTTTGGATCAACGGCTCCCCGTGGATTAGCACACTGACGCTCATCCGCTCTAAATGAACAGGGGGTATCAGTCTTCCCACATACAACGGTACTAATGGGCTTGTCACTTATCCCGCATTGTAGACTGGTCAGATCATGCCCCCTATAAAGATTGGGTCCATATCGACCAGGTTCTATGGGACTTCGGCTCATGGCCTTGGATCCAAAGCTCTCTTCTTCGCGCTCAAGTGCTATCCCACGCTATGGTGGGCACTTCCTTGTGCCTCTTTGCCACCGTCTGTTGAAAAACGACCCTCTCCTCCATTCTCAGTCCCCTCACTCCGGTCCGCATGAATCCAGCCTTCCCCCAGGTCTCCACTTATCTTTCTTACTCTGTTGGTCCCCTGACGCTGCCCCAATTGCGCACATGTTCTTCGACCGTCAAGGTGAGTTTCAAACTCACTCCGACTTAAATTCTTTGAACCCTCCTAAACCTATGCCACTATGGACCTACTTACAACTTTGCCTTTTCCTCAACTCCCATGCGAATAGACATTATTTTTCACATCCTTTAACTTCATTTGAGAATCTATGCACTTCCTGAAGAGTTGCACACGTGATCTCGGCGATTTAACTCTCTTAAACGATTCCTCCTCTCTTCCGCCCACACCCTTCACATGGGGGTGGGAACATGATTTATCTGTCACTTTGTCTACACGAGACTGGGAATGAATGGACGTTTTGTTGCTGGCTAGCTCATTAAACGTTAAAATTCAGGAGACCAATTACAAACTTCGCTCGCAATGGTACAAAACTCCAGCGATACTCCATCGTATCTTCCCGGACGTTCCCGATACATATTGGCAATGCTCCCATGATGTCGGAAAACCACATTTGGTGGTCATGCCCACTTATCTCCTCCTTTTGGACGGCGATACATGCTCTCATTAGAACCATAACTGGTATTTCACTGGAGTTCTCCCCAGCTTCCCTCTAATTATATAATGTTGATGCTTCCTACCGCATCTCCAAAAACTCTCTAAAACTACACCTGTTGAATGCAGCGAAAACAGTGATCCCCAGACATTGGAAGTCACCCCAACCACTGACTGTCAGGGAATGGAACTCTCTCGTGTGGATGCGGTGGCGAACATGGAGGAACTACTTTTCTCCTGTAAGGACGACATGTCCTGTTACCTAAGAACCTGGACAGCATGGCACTTGTTTAAAGACATGGATACATACGCTGCTTTTACTCAGTAAATGCTTGCTTCTCTCTTTCTGTCCTAGCACTTCCTTGCCTTCTTCTCTTTCAGCGGGAAGCTTGGACGGGAGCCTCTACTCTTCCTTGCCTCTAATGCTTGTGCTTCTCTTGCCCTCCTCTCCTCCTTTTTTTTTTTCCTTTTCCTTTCCCACTACCTACTCCTTTCTCTCCTTTAACTCGTCCCTTCTCTTGACTCTTCTTTCTCCTTCTCTGCATTCTCTTCTTCTCTACCCTCCCTTCAGGTTGGACCTTCCTATACCCCCGCTAGGTTCTGCGATTGTTTTCGCTCTCAGTAAGGTCACTGGATAATACCCTTCCTGTCCTCCACCCCTTCAGTACCTGCAGGTGCCATAACAACTTTTTAGCATCACTGAGGCTTGAATGTCCCTCATGTTACCTGTTTACCTCATGGGGTGCAGTACTGTGAATCATTCTATTTGGCATTTGAACGCATTGTTATTTTACATAACACAGCCTCTTCCCTAGATTCCCCCCCTCTTGTATTGTTTATATCCACTCTTGTTGCTCCTTTAAACTTACCAATTGTTTGTATACTTGTTTTAATACAATAAAAATTTGCTTGTGAAAAAATAATTACGAGGGGGATTTGTGATTTATGCTCCATAACTTTTCTGCAAAATGTGATATAGCAATGAGAATGGTGACACACCAATCATTATTAATGTATCTTTTTATTGATACCAATAACATAACTTTTCATTTATTGGTTTTTCATGTAACATTTTCATGATTTTTGCATGAAAAACTGACAAGCTCTAACATCAGATTAAACGACAAGGTTCCATCTTATTCGGTATCTAAACTGCGCTTTTTGGTTTTCTCTTGTGAACTGCAGTAGAGTCATCCCCTGGAGAGATTCCAGCAGTAAACGGCAAGCTTGGACGGGCTCAATTTCCCTTGGTATCTTTTCTCCATGCTCATCACTCACTGCCCCACAGTTCAAAGGGAAATGGTCTAAATGGAGTAAATGGAATGTAAGAAGTGAATTTTCAGTGACATGTTTGTACCAAGCGCTTTATAGGACTAAGCAAATTTAGAAAATGGTCTAAATGGAATGTAAGAAGTGAATTTTCAGTGACATGTTTGTACCAAGCGCTTTATAGGACTAAGCAAATTTTCCATGTGTTTTTCATAGTCATCTGCCTTGCTGTTCCCGAGAAAGGCCATTGCCACGGACTTGAAGGCAATGGCAAGGAAAAGAAGGCATGGGAAATGCCTTCTTTTCCTTGCCACACAACAGACGATCAAATTTGTCATCTCTGAGAAGTTCTCGAATCTGTGGACTGACACAGACGCCTTTCATTGATTTTGGCTTCACTAAGTGTTGGAATTTTTTCAGAGATATTGGAAACCTTACAAAGTTCTTCATCAGCCCCAGCTTTATATGCAACAGTGGTAACAACATTTTCTGAGAGTCAACAAGAGCTGGATTTTGAAAAAAAAAACTCCTGGCTTCCAGCACTGTCGCGATGGTCAGTCTTTCTTGACATAATGAGAATCTCTGGCTCGACTGTCCCATTCACAGAGTAAACAGCAGTACTTTGTGGTAACCTATACGTTGCTGCCCTGTTGCTTGGCCTGCAGGGTGGATACACAGAGCTGCCACTGATGTTCCTCATACTTTATACGTACACCTCAGCAGCTGTTTCATGTTTTTGTATGTTTCTTTCATGTGGACTGCTTGCCCGACAGGAACAGATGGCAAAACATTGCCATTGTGCAATAAAACAGCTTTTAGACTCGTTTTAGATGAATCTATGAACCATCTCCATTCATCTGGATTGTGGGTAATTTTAAGGGCCTTCATTAAGCCATCAATATCATTGCAATAAACCAAATCACCTTCCACTAACAAATACTGAACCAGATCTTTTTGGCGATCACGGAAAATGGAGATCCTGACATCACTCTGCAAGAGGTTCCACGGTTGTAATCTGGAGTCCAGTAGCTCTGTCATACTCTTAGGCAATTCCAAATCCCTGACCAGGTCATTTAGTTCACTTTGTGAAATTAGATGCGGTTCAGGAGGAGCATACGGTGGGCTAAAGTTTGGGTCCACTGACACCGATGGCCCTGGATCAGCTGTATCCTGCTCATAGTGTCATAGTGAATTCTTACACCGCGGTATGCGCATGGTGCAGCTCAAAGAGTTGTATCAGGTGCAGCCTCTCTGCGTGAACGTGCGCACGCCTACATATTGATTGACTTGCGCCCTTTGGGCTATAAATGCTGTAACTAACAAACCTCCTTTGCTGTCAGATTTGTCAGCTTCCCTGTGAGTTTCTGTATCCTGTTCCTAAGTATTCATTCTGTTATTGACGCGGCTAGGCTTGACCCTTCTGCTTCTCTCCAGTGCTTCGACCCTCGGCTTGTGCCTGACGTTGCTCCTGCTTCATCCCCTGGAACTGCATTGCCCGCATGCTGACGACCTTAACCTGTCTTGACGATTCTACTTGATCCATTGCCTGCCTGGACCTGCACCCATCTCGGCATCTCCTGCTCTGCGGATCTGTCTTTAACTGGCACCCTGCCCCTCTGTGCCCCGGTGCCCAGTCCAGGTACCCCAGGACCAGAGTTGTGAGAGAGGTTACCCTCGACACTTCAGACTCCCTTGAGGTACGTGACAATAGTTTTAATCATCATTTGAGTCTAGAGAGTAGGATTCTGGTGGCTCTGGAATAGGCAAGTCCTCACCATAGAGTACAGGGCGCAGTGCGGATGGAATGTTTGGATATTCCACGGTGATTGGGTGTGGTTATGATTGGTGGGTTCACTCCTCACCATTGGGACTGCGAAAGGCATGGACTTTTTCTTCTTTTTTAGCCAATGACGCAGATAAGTTGCACATGTAATGCAACAATTATTATTGTTGCATTACATGTGCAACTTATCTGCATCATTGGCTAAAAAAGAAGAAAAAGTCCATGCCCAACTCTTGTCCTGATCCCCTATTTTGCATCCAAAATATAGGTGGTGTGCCTTTTTTTACCATTGCCGTCATACTGCACTTTTGAGATGCAAATGTAACCTCCCTACAAATGTAGCAGAAGTTATCTGCGTTGTTTACACCGTTTCGAGGCATCTTGGCTTCTGAGGGACAATATCACGCAACTGTTCCTTGGAAGTGTTAGACTGTGACACTTTCACATGTAACTGTATGATGCGTGGATCTGACCAAGACAAATGTACCTTGCAATTAAAGAACAATAAATTACAGCTAGGTAATAATCTATAAGTGAAGATAAATTTATACACTTCCATGTGGTACCATTTTAATTTCTCTCCCGTACTTTGTCAAGAAGTTACGAGTCTTCATGATCATCAGACACCTCCCTTCCTTGTTGGCAAATATACTCGACTGTGAATAAATCTTTATTGTAAAATATCTTGAAAACTTTAGCCAACCAGCACCTTTTATCACCTGTTTTCTAATTAATCTAATCAAAATATGTAAGAATTACCACATTTTATCTCGGAGGTAGATAATTTCCCAACATTTGTAGACCAGTGTAACTTCAAACCCACAGGAGACAACTCTTTTATACTACAATAGCTGTCATCATCCACGGTGAAAGATAAATGTACCCAAAGGTCAATTTTGCAGTTTGAGGAAAAATTGCACTAATGTTGAAGATTACATGACACTGAGCAAACACCTAAGTACCAAATTCAAAGAGAAAGGGTTACCTAAAAATATAATCCAGGAAGCGTGTTCCCAGTTCCTTACAGATACACCCACTGACGAGAACAAGAAAAAAAACTGCACATGCCACCAGCAATAGTTAGAATGAGGTACGCTGCATCACCCAACTCAACCAAAACTATAAATCCATTGAACAGATTATTAGAAAAAACTGGCACCTTCTACTGAGTGATCCAAAACTTGGACCTACCCTCTCGAAAAGACCCAAGATCATTTTTAAAAGTCCGTGAAATATCAAAAATATATTAACTCCAAGCATACTTTCCAAACCTTGTTCAAAACATAATCCTCTACTCATCAACAAAAAGGGTATTTTCAGGTGCAAAAAAATGTGTGACAAAATCTTCCTGCATGGGTAATCTCATTTTCAAGACAACTTATAGGCAAACAACTTAACACATAACCCCATAAAACAATTTATTACCTCTTCCCACGGTCACGTGATCTACGGCTTATAGTGCCCTTGTGGTTTGCAATATTTGGGGGCGCACCATTCGTCCTCTCCACAAAAGAATAGGGGACCCCAGGTGGTTAATTGAAAAAGGTTAATTGGACCATAGTGTGCCCCATCTCTTTAAAACACAACAAAAGCATCGAAGACTTACATGTATTTGCCATTGAGTACATCCCAAGCAATATATCCACATCGGAGCGTTTTCAGAAGTTGTGTAAATTAGACTTTTTGGATTTTCAAACGGAACACACTTTCTCCTACAGGTTTTTTTAAATCAATTCTTTGTTATTATTCTCCTACAGGTTTAAACGAAGATTTGGACATTCACACCGTTTTATAATTTCATCAATTTAGTTTATTTTACATGTTCCCGCATTTTTTTACAGTATAAATGTTTATTTTGTGCTCCTTTTTGCTTTTCCCTCACATTACCCCTGTGGGTTTTTTTTTAATGTATAATTTTTGATATTTATAATTTTTAATTTTATCCAGATATGACAGCTCTTCCATCCATTTACAGGTCTCCTCCCTCTCAGTTCTGGGCTCCTCCCACCATCAGTTTGAAAGCAGTCCTTTTTTTCATATGTTTTTGTAAAATATTATAACGAAGAAATGTGAAAGGGTTGCCGGATTTCCCTTATATTTGATGTGTTTTTTTTTTTTCTTTGGGGAGGGGCGGGTTTCTTTTTTGCTTGCTTATTTTCTTTATTATTCTATAAAGTAAGAATCTTGTGATAGATAGAAGGTATATGGGTACATAGTACTATAATAGAGATGAAAAGGAAATACCGTGAAAAAGGAAATGTTAAATTAGTAAGATGTACCTGAATATATAATCATGTAACACAGTGTGTCAAAAAGTATGTAGTAATGATTTTTATTTTTGTGTTCTGTGGAAAAATTAATAAACACCGAGTATTTAAAAAAAAGAAATCAGTCCTCTCTTCCCACCACCTTCATATTTTCTACACACACAGTATTGGGCTTAAAAAGAGGCTTATCCCTCGAAACACATTGCCTTGCTTTCTATAGTTTTATCTTTTTCTCCCCACCTTTGTTCCTTTCCCTTTGCTGTCATCCCCCTCTGCAGTCCTCCTGCCTCCGTCCTCACACCTGACCATTCTACCGGCAGCCAGCTGCCCCTAGTTTCTCTTTCCACCTTCAGCCTGCTCTCCATCACCAGCACTGCTCAGCCTGCCGTCTTGCTGACAGTCTCCTTTCACACACATGCCTCTGCCGCTGGCAGCAGCCGTGGCTCGTTTCCTCCTCTTCAATCAGCCTGCTTCTCCATCAGTAACGCTCCACCTGTCCTTCTGAAGAGAACCAAGCCGCTGACACTGGACCAGGAGCAGAGCATCCACTTGTCACTCTCACTGCCCAGGTTCAGAACCATCTTCGAGCTGCCCAGAAAGATCTTTCCCACAGGACGCAGCTTTGGCATGACAAGGATCCACACACATATCGCATCACTGTTATCATCAAGTACATTTATTATACTGCCTCTCATTACCACATTGTTTTCTAAGTGCAAGTATGTTACTTTCCATTTGTTCTCTTTTACCTCCACAGTAATGCACTAGGGAGTTGTTCTCTCTTTTTCTGTTCTGCATGTTTGCCGCTGGTTTTGCCTTGTCCAACTGACCGGAGCAACACACCTAGGCCAATGGTTCCTTCATTTTACCACAGGCTTCCACCAGTGTCCCTTGTCACCACTTCTTTCCTTCCCTTTCCCGCTCCTCTTCTTCCTTTTGGTCTCCAGGACATTGCGCTGAATCTTCCACATTAACACTTCTTATTGTGGACCAAGACCACTCTGACATAACAGCTGCCGTGTTATTCTATTTTTCCATTGTTGATTTCACAATCTGTTTCTATCTTGTTAAATCCAATACATTTTTTTTTAAAGATGTTAAATTTATCTTCCAAATACCCCTTTAAAGCATTTTCCAAATGTTATGTACTTTCCTTATACCTCATATTTTTTCTTCACACCGCTCAGGGCCGTGAGTATTATTGTGTCTTAATCTGTCTGAGGCAGAATTGTCCGAACAGACTGCCATTAGCATGGCACTGTGTGAAAGTTAATTTTTCCCTTTCCTACTCTGTGTCTTACTACTGGTTTTATTCAGAAACTTGTGACATTTGTGCTTTACATTGGTGTCACTAATGTTTCTGGTTCTTCCAGTCACAAGTGGCCTGTACATTTCAAGGCCTCTGAGGTGTTGCTATGGTGACCTGGGCTTGTTATACTTTATTTTACAAGTTGGCGACATGGGGGAGCTCTCCTCTTTATTTCTGTTTTAGGCTATCTGGAATAAAAAAAAGTAACTTTTGAATTCCCTGGATAGTGATGACATAGATTTCACTCCATAAGGAGCGGCAGCGCTTGTGAAAGTTGTACAGCGGCCAGACATTGGTGACAATTATCTAGGTGCCTGGAGCACACACTCTTTCCTTCCTTGATTAAGGAACATATAGACTTGGCTCATAATTACAATACACCTAATGTATGCTTGTCACAAACATTATGCCATATTGATGCAGTAGCTGGGCTGTGAAAGATTCCCTCCGCATCAAAAAGAAACGGTTGCCTTCTTAATTTAGGCTGTGCGTCCTCTTTAAATTTAGAAGATTCTGCTGTTATTTCTACTTCTGCGATTTCTAGTCTAGGTTCACATAAAGCTAAGTGTGTCTGCAAGGTTTTTATTCTTAACCTATTTTTGATAGGTTTTTTTTTTTATATATGGATTGGGAAGTTCCAGATAAGCAATTTCTGGTTCTTAGACATTTTAAGTCCCTGTAACCTTTTCCAGATGATTGTGTTTAAAAAAGCAAAACCGGTTTAGCTCTTCAACCATTATACTTAATTCCGAGACTTTGGCTACTTGGACAAAATCTTTAAGTACAGAACAGGCGACTGCAGGAGTGAACCACATTTTGATTGAGTGGATCAGATGACTGTTGCTTCTCATTATTATATTATTATCATTATAAGGGATTTATATAGCGCCAACAAGTTGCGCAGCGCTTCTCATTTCATTTGTGTTGCGTCTCTTGTCTCGTGTGTGTGTCTTTTCCATTCAGATATGCAGAGCTATGTGGTTTAAATGCTGGTCGGCGGAACACCAGAGCAGAAAGGGATTTTTGCATTTACTCTACGTGAAAAGTTGTCTTTTTGAAGCTATCTTTGATTAGACTGTGAAAAAGCTACGGGAGGTAAAAGTGAACACTAGACATGTGCGATTCGGTTCGTTCCGAAATTCGTTTTGGACGAATTTTCGGAAATTCGGAGATTCGGATGCATCCGAATTCCGAATTAAAGCTAAGCCGAATGCAAACTAATCCGAAATTCCCGATTTCCCGAAATTCATTATTAAACGAATTCCGTTGCAGCAAAATGACATTAGGAAAAAAAAAATACAACAGTTACCTTCTCCAACAGTTCTATGATTAAAGTACAGAAGCAATAGTGTAGAGGGTAGGGGATAGGTTTGCCATTGTTAAGGTTGCAGGTTCTAGTCCCGGGTAAGGTAGGGGATAAAGATTTTTTTTTTTCTTTGCTTTTAAATTGACATTCTCCTATTGACCTAAATGTAATTTCTCATTTTGCTATTGGACGAATTCCGCAGCAAAATTATTTTTTTTTTACAGTCTGCAGAAAATGAAAAAAAAAAAAAGCGTGAGGTTTCCCCCCAATTCATACCAGACCCTTTAGGTCTGGTAGGAATGTTAGGAGGGACCCCCCTCCCCCTTATAACACAAAAAAAAGTGCGTGGGGTTCCTCCCAAAATCCATAGGAATTATTCCCCCCAAAATCCATAGGTAGGAATTTTAAAGGGGAACCCCAGCCCCAAAAACGGGGGGAAAAAACGTGGGGTCCCCCCCCTAACAGTCCTACCAGACCCTTGATCCGAGCACAGGTCCGGCAGGGCAGGAAAGGGGGGGGGGGGGCGATCGAGCCCCCCCCCCTCCCTGCGCCTTACCAGGCCACGTGCCCTCGGCATTGGGAGGGTGTCCCCGTGCCGATGGGGACAAGGGCCTCTTCCCCACAACCCTGACCCGGTGGTTGTGGGGGTCTGCGGGCAAGGGGGCTTATTTGCATCGGGGTACCCCTTTAAATAAGGAGGCACCCAGATGCCGCCCCCACCCCATGTGAATGAGTAAGGGGTACTTGCCTGCTTTGTCTTGTAAAGAGCCCTATTTTCCCTATTTGCTTCTTCATAGGGACCAGGTTGTTTTGAGAATGCAATTTTCCTTTTTACCCAAGGTAGTCTCATCTTTTTATTTAAAGACATGGTTTTACCTTCACTTTGTCCATTTCCTGTTGCAATTAAGTCCAGCTGCTGGACTTTTTCCAGCTCCTGATGCTATTAAGGAAATGTCTCCATCTTTTTGGGTGTTCTGCGAGCTATTAGTGTTTATCTCAAGGTTTCCTTTCGATGTTCGGACTGTAATTGTTCTTCCAGAAAGGCCAAGAAAGGGTTGTATAGCTTCTATAGCTTCTGGTCTCAAATTCAATTAACTCGGGGGCCACTGGACAATTATTTTTCTCCTATGGGGGCCGCTTGTCAAATTTCATACTTAAAAATAAAATTTAAGTAAATACGATACCAGTGTTAGGGCTTGTTCACACCAAGTGCTAAGCAGATGCAGAGCAGAGCAGTTTAAGAACGCATCAAAAATGCATCCAATGTTATTTTGGGCTCTAGTTCACACCACAGCGTTCATTTCCAGTGCATGTAGAAAAACTGCAGCAAGCACTATTTTTTCTGCTCTGGAACGCACCAAAAGACATGCAAACGCTCTGGAATGCACTGGACTACACCTGAAAGCCCATTTTAATACATACATACATACACACACACACACACACACACACACACACACACACACACACACAATAAGGCCCCATTTACACCTGTATCTTTAGATGCAATTAGGGAATCCTGCATCAGGAATTTGCGTTTTCCTGCAGCAGGAATCCCTAATGTGGTGTTTACAAGTGGCAGCTGCCACCTATTCAAGTTAATGATCAGGTGACCACTGCTGCATGTAAACGCCTACACACCGCATGTAATGGTATGTGATATGATTACATGAGGTTAGGAATCAATCACTCTTCCTGGATGCATTGGTCAATGCATCCAGGAAGAGTGATTGTTTTCTAACCTCATGTAATCATTTCACATACAATTACGTGCAGGTGTTTACATGTAGCGATTGTCACCTGATCATTAACTTGAATAGGTGACAGCTTTCGCATTTAAAAGCCAGATTAGGGATTCCTGATGCAGGAATCCATAATTGCACCTAAACTTACAGGTGTGAATAGGACCTTATAAATACATACTCACCGGCCACTTTTTTAGGTACACCTTGCTAGTACTTTGCTGGACCCCCTTTTGCCTTCAGAACTGCCTTAATCCTTTGTGGCATAGATTCAACAAGGTGTTGGAAACATTCCTCAGAGACTTTGGATCATATTGACATGATAGCATCACGGGCACAAAGTGTGACAAGAAAATATCCCCCACACCATTACACCCCCACCATCCTCCATCCATGCTTTCATGTTGTTTACTCCAAATTCTGACCCTACCATCTGAATGTCGCAGCTGAAATCGAGACTCATCAGACCAGGCAACGTTTTTCCAATCTCCTATTGTCCAATTTTGGTGAGCCTGTGCGAATTGTAGTCTTCATTTCCTGTTCTTAGCTGACAGAAGTGGCACCTGGTGTGGTCTTCTGCTGCTGTACCTACTTCAAGGTTCGACGTGTTGTGTGCGTTCAGAGAAGGTATTCTGCATACCTTGATTGTAACGAGTGGTTATTTGAGTTACTGTTGCCTTTCTATCATCTCAAACCAGTCTGCCCATTCCCCTCTGACCTTTGACAACAATGCATTTTCATCCACACAATTGCCACTCACTGGATATTTCCTCTTTTTTGGACCATTCTCTGTAAACCCTAGAGATGGTTGTGCATGAAAATTCCAGATCAGCAGTTTTTGAAATACTCTGACCAGCCCCGTCTGGCACCGACAACCATGCCACGTTCAAAGTCACTTAAATCCCCTTTCTTCCCCATTCTGATGCTCGGTATGAACTTCAGCAAGTTGTCTTCACGTCTAAATGCCTACATGCAGTGAGTTGCTGCCATGCGATTGGCTGATTAGCAATTTGTGTTACCAAGCAATTGAACAGGTGTACCTAATAAAGTGGCCGGTGAGTGTACACGCACGCACACAAATTCAATCCCCCCCCACACACACATACACAAATCCACAATAATACACTCCCCCCATCCCCCAATAATACACTCCCCGTCCACCTACAAAGAGCACCCTCATCTACATATGTTTCTGCAGGGAGAAGGCACTGAGGCACCATCCCTGGTAAACCAGTGGTGATTAGTAAGGCTAGGTTTGTTTAGTGAAGATGCCGGCCGAAAGGATCTGAATTCTGGCAGTGACTGGAGCAGCTCTGCATCCGACAGAAATGCAGGCGTGTGGCTGCTCCTGCAAGTCAGGTACGTGGTCCGTGACCACATTCCTGACTTGTCAGCTGGCTGTGGGCCACAGAGTACCGGTTCGCGGGCCAGTACTTTGAGACACTTGTTCTAGATCCACTTTTCTAAGTGGATTTGTCAGTTTGTCATTCATGCTTATGAGTTGCAGGACAAAGTACCACCTTTTCCTGTTTCCTGTAGGGCAGTTAGTACATCTTGGGCATTTCAAAATCAAATTTCTGTTACTCACCATTGCACAGCCACAACTTGGTTTTCTGTTCTAACTTTTGTAAAGTTTTATAAGGTTGATGCTAGTTTTAGCAGAACATTTTTTCAGGCGGCTGTTCACGTGTACTTTGAAAGTTAATCTTTTTTGTTGAGCTTGTGCTTCAGTTTTTGTGCATTCCCCTCTGTTTGGACTGCTTCTGTGAGGAATCCAAATTGTTTCCCCGGCGCTTGTCAGTGCTTATCAGTCTCTTCCTTGACAGACACAACACTGGGTGCTGCTCCTCTGACAGATCGGAAAAACTCTCACATTATTATCTAGACAAAAAGCAAAAGAAGAGTGCACATTATGTGCTGCAAAATATCCAAGTGAATCAATTGGTATGTAAAATTGAAAAGAAGCCGTCTGTGTAACAAAAAACACAGTCGGGATGTCAAGGGTTAATGCATTTCAAGGGCACACCCCCTTTATCAGATCCTGCAATCCCACATCAGCTTGGCTCTATAAGGCTTGAAACTCAGCCAATCACAACCTCAGGAGTATTTTCATTCATCTCATGTTCTCATCCCTGCCAGATATTTACCTGTGCTCAGACCGACATGAACCTACATCCCGTCCCGCCCACCTCTCCAGCTGTTTTCCTGGAGTTTTGGCAGCGGAGGGAGAGGGACAACATAGTGGTGAGGAAGAGAAGAACAGCTGCCCCCCCCACCCCTCCCCCCCCTAAGTTCCTGCCAGCCCTTTTCTGGGCAGCATTGACCACCAGTCATGTGCAGCCAGCGCATTGACTTAATACTTCAACCCTGAGATGGGAGGGCAGCTTTCCTCTCTCAACACTGACTTTTTATTCCCAAGGTGTATTTCCACATGTGCAATCAAATTTGGGAAAGCTCCCTACTGAATGTGCTCTGTTTTGGGGTGCCTTGATTTAATGACTGATAACTAAATCTTAAATAAGGGTTGGGTTTATTTGCAAATAGGGATATACCTAAATTGTAATTACTAGGAAAATTAGAAGGGAATGTAGATGGGGAGGTGGGATAAAAGTTGGGGTCTTGATCATTCTTATGTGAGGAATCCAAATTGTTTCCTGACGCTTGTCAGTGCTAATCAGTCTCTTCCTTGACAGACACAACACTGGGTGCTGCTCCTCTGACAGATCGGAAAAACTCTCACATTATTATCTAGACAAAAAGCAAAAGAAGAGTGCACATTATGTGCTGCATCAAACAGGTGTATTATTAAAGCAATGACAACAAAAACTACTGACAAGTAGAGCAGATGTCAGCACTTAACAACTTTCCAACGTCCGGATGTACATTCAAAATATCCAAGTGAATCATAATTTACACATGCCAGGGCTTTTTTTTTCTCTTTCCTTGAAACACTCCCATCAAGCGGGTTCAACAAATCATATTCTTGTTTGTAGAGACCAGAAAGACTTGTCCAAGAGGTCATGAAAGGTTACTGTTGTTCCTGCTTGTGTGTTTGTGCACATGATTACACAGGAAGGTTTGATCACCTGCCCATGCCCCCACCCCAGCATGCATGCTGCATTCCAGGTGTGGTCAATAAATACAAGCAGGTGCTTGGACTGTCCCAGGGGATATTGACTCTTAGTCATCCATTCATCCTTCAGGCCTCATTCACACGAAAAACGGCCGGCACGTAGAGCTCCGTGCACGGCCGTGCTGTCAGCGCATGAGTACATGCGCTGACATCCTGTCAGCGCATGAGTACAGACACCCGCACCGGCGTGCAGGGTGGATGTACGGCCGCGTAGTCCCATAGAGAAAGACAGGGTCTGCTCACTAATCACAAGCAGCACCTGTCCTTCCTTGGAGCTGCCCGATACAACCGTGCACACAGCAAGGAGCTGTACGTGCCGGCCATTTCTCGTGTGAATGAGGCCTTAGTGTTACTTCTCCAAGAGATCTGTGTTATTTAATGGCCTTATCAACAAGCCACATGCTGATTTTTTTCTTTCAGGAGGCAGGGAATACCTTTTTATCAAAGTTATCATATCATAGAAATCAATTTTATCAGCTCCAACATCCCCACTACATGTTATATGTTCCCATTCACACAGCATACCTAAAAATATTTCTTACTTTTCAATCAGTTTTTTTGGCGGAGAATTATACATGAGACACTACAGCTAGCTTCTAGTTAGACTAGACAGGGTTGATTAAATGGCAAGCAAAACTTCCTCAGCCTCCTCAAACAGTATAACAATAGTAGTAACAATATAAGCAGATTTTTTTTATAAAAAGGTTAGCTTCAGTTTTTAAATATTTTCTTTTAAAAGCTCTGCTATATGAATGGTGACATACTGTTAGGTCTGGAAATAATTGTCAACTGACAGAATTTTCATATTCCTGGCCCTGTACGCCACCACAAGGAATTTGAAATTAAACAATTGAGATGCAATTGAAGTGCAGACGTTCATTTTTAAATCACGGGGTTGGACAAACATATAATATGAAACGTTTAGGGAATGCAACCACACAGTGCCCTTATTTCAGGGGCTCAAATGTATTTGGACAAATTTAAAACAATCATAAATAAAATGTTAATTTTTAACACTGTCGAGAATCCTTTGCAGACAATGACTGCTTGAAGTCTGGAATGCATGGACATCATCAAACGCTGGGTTTCCTCCTGTATGATGCTTTGCCTGGCCTTTACTGCATCTGTCTTCACTTGTTTGTTTGTGGGTCTTTCTGCCTTATGCTTTGTCATCAGCAAGTGAAATGCATAGTGAATCGGGTTGAGATCAGGTGATTGACTTGGCCATTGCCGAATATTCTACTTGTTTGCCTCAAAAAACTTCCGGGGTCGCAGTATATTTTGGGTCATTGTCCATCTGTAAAGTTAAGTGCCGTCCAATCAACTATGCTAAATTTGGCAGACAATATATCCCTATACACTTCAGAATTCATCCATCTGCTTCTGTCACATCATCAATAAACACTAGTACCAAAATGCCATTGGAAGCTGTGGATGCCCATGCCATCACACTGCCTCCACTGTGTTTTACAGATGATGTGGTATGCTTCAGATCATGAGCCATTCCAAGCCTTCTTCATACTTTTTTCTATCCATCATTCTTTTACACGTTGATCTGAGTTTCATTTGTCCAAAGAATGCTGTTCCAGAACTGAGCTGGCTTTTTTCGATATTTTGGGCAAAGTCTAATTTGGCCTTTCTATTCTTGAGGTTTATGAATGGTTTTAACCCTTGTGCTGAACCCCTGTATTTACTCTTGTGAAGTCTTCTCTTTATGGTAGACTGGATGGATTTTTTTTTGCAGCCTGATGGCCTGTTTCAAATGCATTGAGAGCTCCTCTGAACACATGTTGTGGGTTCACAGCAACAGCTTCCAAATGTGAATGCCGCATCTAGAATCAACTCCAGACTTTTTACCTACTTAATTGATGATTAAATAATGAATGAATGAATGAATGAATAACCCACACCTTTCCATAAAACAGCTTTTGAGCCAATTCTCCAATTAATTTTGGTCCCTTGAAAAAGAGGGAGCTATATATTAAAGAGCTGTTATTCCTAAACCCTTCCTCCAATATGGAAGTGTATACCCTCAACTTAAAGCTGAGAGAGATTGCCCTTTATAAGCCCAGATTCTTTATTTTCAATTTTTCATCAAATACACCAATAACAATAAACAATGAAAACTTGATAAATCCAATGCTTAATATTAGGGATGCACCGATACCAATACAAGCATCGGTATCGGCGGCGATACCGAGTATTTGCATGAGTACTCGTACTCGTGCAAATACTCCGATACAAAAAACGAGTACCTGTGCCGCGTCCGCCATCTTCAGTGACCCGAAACCGCCGCACACAGGACCTCCATTGCGTCTTCAATGAAACAAGATGGCCGCGAACTCCTCCTCCAAGTCCTCAGTCATCTGCTCCATTCTGACCTCTTCTCCTGCTGATTGGCCGATTGGATGATTGACAGGCTTCCTCACCAGTCAGGAGTAAGGTCAGAATGGAGCAGATGACTAGGCTGTGACACGGAGTGGCTGAAGCAGACGGAGAAGATGACACGACACAGCAGGCTAGTACTGCAGAACCATACATACCAAAAATATAAACCAGCTAACAAGAGTGGCTAGTTTAAAAAGGGTTAACAGAGGATCGGGACAAGTATTCCAATTACAAAAAGAGTTTATTAGATAAAATATCAGTTTTGGACATAAATATCATATCACTAACTGGTTTAAAAAAAAAAAGCATGACATACAATTATAAATCTTCAGGTATGCAGATCTGTTTGTATAATGTGCTCTCATTCATATATGCTAATCAGCTGACACCATGTGGGAAAGAAACTGATTTTTTAAGAAGGTGCTACTATGTAACTTCCTTGTTGTTCCCACTGGAGATTAATACGTGTATTTCAGATACCAGCGGACACCAAAGGATAATACGTTATATGGAACGTATTATGCTTTGGTGTCAGCTGATTAGCATATATGAATGAATGTGTTTTATTTGAAATGGATGCCTTGTGTGCTAAATATAACATTCAAGAAATTTGACCAGGGAGAAATGATCGGCCTAATTCCCGTTCCCATTGTCTGGTAAAGGCAGGGAGGAATCCCCCTCTAGGTTCGTTAATCTAACATGCACAAGAGACAGAGTATGTCTAAGAGAAGCCTCTTGAAAGTTCTTTAACCAGTTGACATCCGCGGTGTTAAACCCCCTTCCCATCCAGGCCATTTTTCAGTATTCAGCGCTGCGGTACTTTGACTGACATTTATTCTGTCATGCAGCGCTGTACTGAAATTAATTTTATACCCTTTTTTGGGGACAGATAGAGCTTTCTTTTGGTGGTATTTATTCACCACTGGGGTTTTTGGGGGGTTGTGGTTCGGACGCGAACGAGCACATATAGACGATCGGCGGGCTATGGAGCCGCTGATCGCCTATATGTGAAACACCCGGTAACGGGTGTGTGCAATGGTTGGGTCTTTTCTGCCAATGCTGCAGTGCCGTCCGTCCGTTTTTTTACTACGGGCAGACGGCAAGTGGTTAAACGGATTACCGTGCCGGGGTCTTGAATAAAGACGAGGCTAATTGGGTCAAACACCACTCATTCAAGTAAGCCCCAAAATTAGTTTGCATCCTGTCTTTTGGAAGAAAGAAATGCCCTAAAAAGATTGGCCTCAGTCATTCTAGTAAAATCGCTAACTGTAACACCTGGGACAAAGTCTGGAGATCCCAAAATAGGTGTCATAGGAAAGGGAATTGAAGAAAGAGCAGTGGAAGTGAATATCTTATGAACAACCTGAAGGGTGGGTGTATTCAAAGCATGAGAACGTAACTTAGGCGGGAGAGAAGATGCCAGCCACAATAAACCACGCAATGGGCAAGTAGAGCTACTTGAATCCATTGCTTTCGAGAGAAAAACGTACACCAATCGAGAACCCTAGCCAAGTGTGATGCCTCATAATATCGCAATGGGTCTGGGAGTCCGACCCCTCCCCATGTTTTCAGTAATCGTAATGTTGACCACGTAATCCTGGCCTTACCCCCGCCCACAGAAAACGCAAAAACAGCGAACGCAGAGAAAAAAGAGAAGAGGCAGGGAGGGCTGCAATAAATAAGTGTACCGGGGAAGGATGGTTATTTTAATATTATTTATTGCGAAGCAAGTAAACACCCTTTTATTCCATTTATCAAATTCCATCTTAAAAGAAAGAAGAGGTCAAAAATTCTGTTAAAAAAAAACTATTGAGGTCTGCCGGAATATTAGTCCCCATATAGCGTATATGTGACTGTACCCATCGAAATCGAAAAGACTAAACCTACTAAGGACTGTATACGGCACAGATACACTTAATACTTCTGATTTTGTTAAATTAATTTCATAGTACGACAACTTCCTATATTTATCCAACTCTGAAAGTAAGACCAGGGACCGAGGGCTTTCTAATAATACCAAGTAGAACTTCCATAACTAACGCTAAGATCAAAGGAGATAACGGTTAACCCTGACGTGTACCGTTAGTTATGAAAAAAGACTCATATAAGGCTCCAGATGTTTTCACTGCAACTGATGGAGATGAGGAAATTGATCTCTCTATCTATTATAGAGAGATCAATTTCCTCATACTTGGGCCCAACCCCACATAGGTCAGGCTTTACCGAATGAAATCCCAACTCACACTATCAAAAGCTTTCTCAGCGTCCGTTAAAAGCAACAGAAGGGGTGTGTGGGTAGTATGGGACAAATTAATATTTAACCCCTTAATGACCAGTGACATCCATAGTACGTCAATGGCATCGGGCCCGTTTAAAGAGAAAGCCGCCAGGGACTCTGTTTAAACATGTAAAGCTGACTGTTGGCTTTACAGTAGAAGCGCTTTGGTGGCTCAGCTGCCGCCAGATTGCTTCTACGGGCTGGTAAATGCCCCCTCGCCCGACACCCCCGCCATGTTTCCCGGGCTCCGCTGCCCCTTCTACGGGCCTGGGACCGGCTTCTCTGGTGTCGAGGGGAAGCTGGGGAGGAGATCGGCGAACCTCCGTTAACCGATCTCCTCCTCGTACTATGTGAAAGGGAGCGATGCAGATTACATCACTTCTGGTCCCATAGCTGTCAGTGCTGGGCTCCTGAAGCCCAGCAATAAGCTATTGAAGTGCGATCTGCACTTCAACAGCTTATTTAGAGTGTAAAGGTGATACTAGGGGTACCTGTCACTGCCAATATGCTATCACATGGGGGCCTTGTAAGCCCCCCCCCCATGTGATAGCAATTAAAGTAAAGTTTAAACAAAGTTTTTAAAATTAATATTAAATAAAATAAATGTAAAAATATTTAAATTTTTTTTTAAAGGCCCCAAAGAGCACGTGCGTCTTCACGTAAACACGCGTCGGGTGCGCCTATATATAAAAATGATGATAGCGCTATATACGTTGGGTATCCCCACGCATGCCGGAGTGAGAGCAATAATTGTAGGGCAAATATTTACGCATTTCTCTAAATTGATGACCTGGGGGCTTTTAAAGCGTTGTCTATGGACTTTTTGGGGTACTGAATGTTGTCGGTTTCACGAATGCACACATTTTTTAACCTGGGCATGTTGGGTATCTACTCATTGTAACCTCATCTTTTATAGTTTATTTATAAAAATTTGTATTTTATTGTGTTTTGGGGCATTTAAGTGCATTTATTATTAAATTTTGGAGTTTGATAATAAGTTGTGCTTATATTGTAAACATTTGCAACTGCCCCCATTTTATTCTATAGGGTCTTGGCTTTCAGAAAATATATAATGTTTGGGGGTTTCTAAGTAATTTTTAGGCCTAAAATGTGGATTATAACATGTACACAAAAAATGAAAAAAAGGCCTTGTATTATTTTTCGTCTCTCTTGTTATAAAACCAGTCTGGTCTGGATGAACCAAAGCAGTCATAAAGGGTAGTAAGCGATTAGCTAGAATTTTTGTAAAGATCTTCAAATCCAGATTTAGCAAAGAAATAGGTCATTAACCACTTCAAGACCAGGTGTTTAGACCCCCTT
>NW_017308149.1:273555-274672 GCF_000935625.1 Nanorana parkeri | reverse complement strand
TCCGTCCACCTGCCCCTGACGATCCACCCTCCAGCCAGATTTAACTCAGCCCTCCGAACCAGATTCAACTCCGCCCTCCCAGCCAGATTGGGATCCTCGCACGGTGGATGGGAGGGGTGAGATGGCTTCCGAGTGGCTGGTGGGCGGAGCTCCAGAAGACCACTGGCCGAACGGACGGACCGAGGAAACAGATAAGCTTTTAGCCCTGTCGCTGTCAAACGGAGATGCTCCGTTTGACAGCGACTGGGGTAAGAGCTCATGACGGTACCTGGCTGTGAGGTAATGGGACGGCAGGGCAAATTAGGCGGCCGCAAGGCCCTCGGGAGCGCGAGGCCTAAAGCGACCGCCTAATTTGCCTAATTAAAGAGCCGCCTCTGCCACCATCTAAACGATGCTATTTGTGTGTTACCTCCATCTGACCGAGGAGGAGCAGGTTCCTGAGGTGGGGAGCTGGGTCACTGTAAGAAGGCGGGGGAGAGGGAAGGGTGCTAGAGAGGTCAGCCCTGATCTGATTCACCCCAATAAATTTGCCAAGTTGCAGGATGTTGGGGACATCAGTTCAGGGGTGACCCTGCTGGAGCAGGACGCCTCCTCTATCCGCAGGGGGAGTGACTGCTTCGGCAAGGACGGGAGCGGGATGGAGGTTCAGGAGAGGCAGATCCTGGTGGTGGGAGACTCCATCATCAGGCGGACTGACAGGGTAATCTGTCATCGTAACCGTGAGCGTCGAACAGTGTGCTGCTTACCAGGGGCGCGAGTTTGACACATTGCGGAACAAATTGATAGATTACTAGATGGGGTTGGGCACGACACCCTTGTCATGGTGCACATCGGCACCAATGACAAAATAGGAGGAAACTGGAGTGTCCTAAAAAAGGAGTTCAGAGACCTAGGTGCTAGGCTGAAGGAAAGGACCTCCACGGTAGTTTTCTCAGAGATACTACCGGTGCCAAGAGCCACTCCGGACAGACAGCACGAGTTGAGGGAGCTTAACAAGTGACTCCGGAGCTGGTGTCAGAAGGAGTGATTTGGTTTCCTGGAGAACTGAGCTGACTTCGCAGTCGACTACCGGCTCCTCGGCCGAGACGGGCTGCATCTTAATGGGGAAGGTGCAGCA
>NW_017308149.1:236006-271242 GCF_000935625.1 Nanorana parkeri | reverse complement strand
AAAAATAATCTAAATATGCATATAAGGGACGACATCACGTCCCTAGATCACAAACAAAACCTGTATGGCTTAATAAAACTGTAAAGCATCACATAAGGGAAAAGCGAGTGGCATTTATAAATTATGAGATGGAGGCGACGGCATTGTCGTTCCTTAACTACAAAGAATGTAATAAAAGATGCAAACTAGCAATACGGGCAGCTAAAATAGAGTGCAAAAGCATATTGCCACATATTGTAGTGATGGACTTATGTCTTTATTCAACTTCAAATACTATGTAACTATGTGACCGATGCATTCTGTGTGTTACCTCCATCTGACCGATACATTCTGTGCTAACGCATCTGACCGATGCATTCTGTGCATTACCGCCATCTGACCAATGCATTCTGTGCATTACCTCCATCTGACCAATGCATTCTCTGTGCGTTACCTCCACCTGACCGATGCTTTCTGTGTGTTACCACCACCTGACCGATGCTTTCTGTGCGTTACCTCTATCTGACCGATGCTTTCTGTGCATTAACGCCATCTGACGATGCATTCTGTGCATTACCGCCATCTGACTGATGCATACTGTGAGTTACCGCCATCTGACCGTTGCATTATGTGCGTTACCACCATCTGACCGATGCATTCTGTGCGTTACCACCATCTGACCGATGCATTCGCTTTCTGTGCGTTACCTCCATCTGACCGATGCATTGTGTGCGTTACCTCCATCTGACCGATGCTATTTGTGCGTTACCTCCATCTGACCGATGCATTCTGTGTGTTACCTGCATCTGACCTCCATCTGACCGATGCATTATGTGCATTACCACCATCTGATCGATGCATTCTGTGCATTACCGCCATCTGACCGATACATTCTGTGCGTTACCACCATCTGACTGATGCATTCTGTGTGTTACCTCCATCTGACCAATGAATTCTCTGCATCACCTCCATCTAACCGATGCATTCTGTGCTTTACCGCCATCTGACCGTTGCATTCTGTGCGTTACCGCCATCTGACCGATGCATTCGCTTTCTGTGCGTTACCTCCATCTGACCGATGCATTGTGTGCGTTACCTCCATCTGACCGATGCTATTTGTGTGTTACCTCCATCTGACCGATGCATTCTGTGTGTTAACTCCATCTGACCTCCATCTGACCGATGCATTATGTGCATTACCACCATCTGATCGATGCATTCTGTGCATTACCGCCATCTGACCGATACATTCTGTGCGTTACCACCATCTGACTGATGCATTCTGTGTGTTACCTCCATCTGACCAATGCATTCTCTGCATCACCTCCATCTAACCGATGCATTCTGTGCTTTACCGCCATCTGACCGTTGCATTCTGTGCGTTACCGCCATCTGACCGATGCAATTTGTGTGTTACCTCCATCTGACCGATGCATTTTGTGCGTTACCTCCATCTGACCAATGCAATCTGTGCGTTACCTCCTTCTGACAGATGCAATCTGTGCGTGACTTCCTTCTGACCGATGCAATCTGTGCGTTACCTCCTGACCAATGCAATCTGTACGTTACTTTCTCCAGACCGCTGCATTCTGTGCGTTACTTTCTTCTGACCGCTGCACTCTGTGCGTTCTTTTTTTCTGACCTCTGCACTGTTACTTCCTTCTGACCAACGCAATCTGTGCATTACTTCCTTCTGACATCTTCACTCTGTACATTTCTTACAACTGGCCTCTGCACTCTGTGCGTTACTTCCTTCTGACCGCTTCAACTTGTGAGTTACCTCCTTCTGACCAATGCAATCTATGCGTTACTTTATCCTGACCGCTGCATTCTGTGCGTTACTTCCTTCTGACCGCTGCACTCTATGTGCTATTCCTTCTGATTGCTGCACTCTGTGCGTTACTTCCTTCTTATTGCTGCACTCTGTGCGTTACTTCCTTCTGACTGCTGGACTCTGTGCATTACTTTTTTTGACCTCTGCATTCTGTGCATTTCTTACTACCGACCTCTGCACTCTGTGCGTTTCTTACTACTGACCTCTGCGCCTTTTCTTACTACTGACCTCTGCACTCTGTGTATTACCACCTTCTGACCACTGCACTCTGTGCATTGCTTCCTTCAGACATCTGCACTCTTGTGTGTTTCTTACATCTGGCCTCTGCACTCTGGTTGCCATGCACAGCTGCTCCAGTTTTGATAAATTCCCTTCAATCAGCTTCTCTCTTTCATTTTCAAATCTTAACTGAACAAACTGGAAACATAAGCTGATTGGTTGCCATGCACAGCTGCTACAGATTTTGTCTGCTCCAGTTTTAATAACTTTCCTCCTCAGTGCGTTACTTTCTTCTTATGTCTGCACTCTGTGCATTACTTCCTTCTGACTGCTGCACTCTGTGCGTTATTTTCTTCTTACCTCTGCAATCTGTGCGTTACTTCCTTCTGACTGCTGAACTCTGTGCGTTACTTCATTCTTACTTCTGCACTCTGTACATTACTTCCTTCTGACTGCTGAACTTTTTGTGTATAGTTATTTGTAGAATTAGATATGAGACAAAAGTAAAATCCTAGCTCTAGGAGCGGTGAATTCCTAGTTGCTGGAATTACAGGATAGTCTTATTACGATTATCATACGATTATCGTAAGGTGTGTGGGGACCCTAACACTAACCATCCTGCAGTGTTGTGTTGCATGTGTCTCTGATCCACCTCCCAATAGAATTAGAGGTGCACCGAAATGGAAATTTTAAAACCGAAACGAAACCGAAATAAAGAAAAATGTCAGGCCGAAACCGAAACCGATACCGAAAACTCCAGCGGGGAGAAAAGAAACCAGGGATGCGCCGATGTATCGGCCGAAACATGGCTCTTTCGGCATTATGCCAAAAGTGCCATTTTCGGCTGATATGTTTCGGCGCCGATATATCGGTGCATCCCTAAAAAGAATAATTGGCAATTTAACCCCCACCCCATCTCAGTATAAGTTTAGAATCACCTATGGGGGAAGGCACAGTCAGGAGGTCAAGGCACAGGCAGACATCGCTATCGAAGCACATCGCTCTAAAAGCATAACTTCAGCGCACTTTAAAATGGCACTTTGAAAGAAGGCTCTAAACAGATAGTGCCCAGAAATACTCCTCTCAATGACTGCAAGTAAACTCTTTCCTATACCCTGCTGTCCTCCTCCCATTTTGCCTCATCTCCCTCCTCTCTTAGCATGCTGTCTCTTCCTCTCCTTCTCACAGTAGTGTCCTCCATCTTTAAACTCGAGAGATAAAGACGAGAGATAACAAGTGAGTGGATGAGTAATTTAGCGGTTTCATTGGTGAGGAAGGGGCGTATTTTGGAGATGTTGCGAAGTTGAAGGCAGCAGGATTTGGATAGTGATTGGACATGGATGGATGACACCTAGCACCTTAGCATGGTGGAGGGTTGGATAGTTGTGTTATCAATCTCAAGGGAAAAGTTGGGGGAAGGCGCATGGGCAGGAGGAAATATCATGAGCTCAGTTTTTGAAAGGTTGAGTTTTAAGAAGCGTTGCGACATCCAGACTGATATGTCAGTTAGTAGATTAGGGACACGCAAGGACACTGAGGGGGTGAGTTGTGGAGTAGAAAGATATATTTGAGTGTCATCGGCATAGAGATGTTATTGGAAGCCATGTGAGGTTATTAACTGACCAAGGGAGGCAGTGTAGATGGAGAAGAGTTCCAAGGACAGAGCATTGTGGGACCCCTACAGAAAAAGGAAGAGGAGGGGAGGAGTTAGATTTGTAGGTGACACTAAAGGAGCGCTTCGATAGGAAGGAGGAGAACCATGAGAGAGCAGAGTCTTGCAGGCCGAGTGGATTTTTTTGAGGAGGAGCAGGTGGTTAACAGTGTCAAAAGCAGCAGAAATGTCTAATAGCAAGAGTAAGGAGTAGTGACCATTGTTTTTTTTTTAAATCAGTTTTTTATTGAGTTTTCTTTTTCTTCAAAAATCAATACAAAGGAAATCAAATCCAAAACAATAAAAGATAAAATAAAATAACACAAAAAAGAAAAAAGAGGTGTACATACAACAACGAACAGCGAACCGTCAATCCAACGGTCGCCTTTGAGAACAAAATGCCACTCATTTATCAATACAGCTTATCCATGCAACGTCACATCGTACTCAGCCCACACATAGCAGTATATCTCGAGTAGCACATTTTCACAAAACCAGCCTCAGAGAAATGTGGTCTACTCGGCTTGTTCACCCAGGCGTCACGTGCCCGTGGTACGACAGCCAGTTAGCCCACATAGCGTTACATTTATTCAGGTTACCTCTCTGCCTAAAGGTGACACGTTCAAACTCCACCATTTTGTCCAGTTCTCCCAGCCAGAGATCCAGTGTGGGGGGGGGGGAGGAAACCCATTTCTGCACCACTAACCTTGACGCCGTAAATTTCCTTTTGAAATTGCTTTCAGTATACAGAGGAGGCAAACCAATGGGGTATTATCGAATGAGGATTCAAAAACTGCGTTAATGACCTCCAGTACCTTACCCCAATACCTCACTAGTTTGGGGCATCTCCAAAGCAAATGGATTAAAGAACCTTGGTGATAATTGCCCTTTGGGCAATTGGGGTCAGTTCTATACCCAATGCCATGAAGGGGAAGAAGTTCCGGGAAGCCTGCCATTTTGCCACAGAGGAGTGTACCTAGTTAGTTGATCCACCCCCAAAGCTTGCTTGGCAGAGGCCCAGACCTGTCCCATTAAGCGTACCGTACGGAATGCAGAGTGTCATTTAGTATACATATCACTATCAAGATAACTCAGGGGGTCCAGACCTTTCAATAGATGCAAAAGAAGAGAGAAGGATGAACCGATTCAGCCCAGGCTGCAAAATGTTGCAGCTGAGAGGCTATAAAATAGAACCATGGGTTAGGCAATGCTAGCCCCCCGTGAGCCTTTGGCCTCTGCAGGACTTCAAGACATAGCCTGGAGGATTTCATCTTCCAGACCAGGTCCCTGAATATTCCGTTGACCAGGCGAAAGGATTTTTTAGGGATCCACAGAGGGGAGTTGTGAATGATATACAATAATTGGGGTAGCCAGATCATTTTAATCAAATTCACCCTTCCTGCCACAGATAGCGGTAATTTGGCCCATGAAGTGTGTTGAGATCTAAATTTCGCCAGAAGGGGGAGTAAATTCAGAGTAATGTAGTCAAGGGGAGAAGCTGTTATCTGTATTACCAGATAGGTAATAGCCGACTGGACCTGCAAATGAGACATCTCATGAGCCAGAGGCGTAGGCAGGGGGTCCAGAGGAAGCAGGTTGGACTTCGCCCAATTGACAACAAGGCCCAAAAATGTGGCAAAAGTAGATAGCAGGGACATAGCGTTAGCGTTAGAGTGTATCGGCCAGAAATAAGAGGGTGTCATCTGCGTACAACACAATCTTTTCTTCCAGGGCACCTCTCTTAAAGCCCATAACGCCTGAGGACTGCCGAATCAGTACCACCAGGGGCTCAATAGCCAGGGCAAACAGTAAAGGGGATCCCTGTCTTAGTGAAAAACAGTTTATTCTGGGATTGTGCTGTCAGCTGTCAGCAAAGTAGAGAGGGATCGCTGAGCCCCCTGCCATTCTCCCTCAGTATCCTCACTGGGGCTGCTTATGTACGCCTTTTCGCTATCTGCCACTTTCTGATAAGCCAAAGACCTAGACTTAACAGAGCAAATGTTCTTAAGCAGGTCACCCCGGACATAGGCTTTTAATGTATCCCAGACCACACCCCAGGGTGCAGAGGGGATATTCACAGACAGGAAGAATGAAACATCGTTCTCCAGTGATGAATGATCTGTAAACAGTGTCAGTAGGGGTGGAGACGCCAGGGCAGCATCGAGCGGTGTTTACCCAGGGAGAGTTGGGCAGAAAGCATGGAGTGATCCGACAGACATCTGGAGTGTATATCAACTCGTGATGTGTATGGCACCAACTCCGACTTTCCCAGGGCATAGTCAATCTGTGATAGAGTGTTATGGGATTTGGAGTAGCAAGTGTATTGCAAGTTGGCGGGATTGGACAGTCGCCACAAATCCTGCAGTCCCAGTTCCGAGCAGAAGTTGCTAAAGGGAGTGTTAGGGGCAGGGTTGTTGGGCGAGGTATGCGGGAATCTGTCCATGGCTACATTCATGACATTGTTAAAATCCCCATTACTAGGACCGGGAGCGGCAGCTTATCAGCCAGAAACTGTGCCAGGTCCTTAAGTACATCACTGGAGAACGGTGGCGGAATGTATACAGAGGCAACAACACAGTTCAAATCATAAATGCGACAGTGTATGAACACATACCTCCCTGCGGCATCCACCTTTACCCGCGTGCAGAAGAACGGCAAGTTTTTATGAATTAGAATGGAGACTCCCCTCCAGTAGGTGGAGTAACATGAATGGTAGCCAACCTGACAGAAACGTCTGTTCAGGGTACCAGAGGTATCAGAGGTTAAATGAGTCTCCTGCAAACAGATAATAGAAGGATTACTACGCTGGATATGACTAAAAACAGATTTTCTCTTCACAGCGTCTCCAAGACCTCTCACATTCCAGGAGACCAGATTAATTAAGTGAGCTGGCATTGCAAAGACATGTCATACATTGGAGAATAAAGAGTAACGCCATAGGCATATAGTAAGATGTGAACAAGAATTCGTCCAACTGTGGCTTCACATTGTAAAACACCTCGAGATAGAAAAAACATAGAAGAACTGCAATAACTAAAAAAAAAGAAAAAAAAGTAAATTGAGGAACATCAAATGGAGAAAAACGTGAAAACTGTCCACACAGGGAAACCTTCGGGGAAAGGTAGCAGCAGCCCTGAACTCCAGGGTCAACCTGGTGCCTGTAGACAGCTGTGACTCCAACAGGTGAATGGGAGTCAAGTAACCAGAGAGGAAAGCTCCCCTCCCCACAACACCGGGAATATATAGGCCACCTTGCGGAAGGGAAGTTCGTTGCTTGTAGGGGTCTGGAAGGAGTGCCAGAAGAAGAATAGCCTCAGGCAGAGATCAAGGCAGAGATGATCAAGTATCCGGTCCTCGGTGGTGAGCAAACTTTTCCAGCCAGGATGAGGTCTGCACAGGGTGATTGAAGAAGTGGGTCTCGCCGTCCACCACCACACGGAGCCTCACGGGGTAGATCATGGAATAAGCGAGGTGCAGCTGTTGCAGGTGTTTCTTCACTTCCTGAAACTTGGCTCTGCGTTGTTGCACCTCTCGAGAGAAATCATGACCTTCGAGCCTGCAAGGGAAAGTTCCCCCATCTCCCTCGCCTTCCTCAGTATGCGTTCCTTATTTCTCTGCAGTTGAGGAGCCGGATCAGCAGAGGCCTAGGGGGGTTCCCGGGTGGAAGGGGACAGGACAGAACTCTATGAGCCCTCTTGACAGCAAACAACGAAGATAGGTAGTCCCTCCCAAAGACCTCAGACAGCCAATTTTCAATAAAATCAGTTGCATTAACTCCTTCGGTGCGTTCAGGGATACCAACAGCACTTATATTGTTTTGACGCAGTCGGTTCTCAATATCATCAGACTTTAGGGAGTTTGCATTTATCTTCTGCATCGCCAGTTTGACTTCTGCAGTTAAAGGGGCAGTAGAGTCCTCCAAATCACTTACTCTAACCTCAAAGGCCGTTGTGCGTTCCCGCACTTTTTGTAAATCATGGCGTATAAATGAAATATCCACTCTCATTCCCTGTACCTGATCCGTAAGGGCAGTCAATGCAGTGTTAGAGAGTTGGACAGCAGAATAAACATCAGCAATTGTGGGCTCAGCCGCCTTAAGTTTGGTCTTGGGGGGCTTGAGGCCCTTAGCAGCTTTGGATGTAGTACCCACAGTCACCACAGGGTCATCAGGGCCCTCTGAATCAGACATGAGGGGGTCTCCTATGGACTCTCTATGGGAGCCGCGGTCGCCCAAATAAGTACGCCTCTGATGTTTGGGGGTGTCAGGGTGGTGGGCAAAGCGCTCCAGCCGCGCTGCAGGGTCCTTATTTTTATCCCCAGCCACTTTACTTGGGGTCCGGATTGCAGCCTGTGAACCGCCACCGCCGCCATCTTGGGCCGCGAGGCCGCTCTGCTTACCCTCCTTCTTCTTAGACATCTCCGCGGGTCAATGCGCCCTCACACCGCCGCCAAACGGTACCTCGAGGACCGGGGGAACTTGTCCTGCAAGCCAGCATGGTAAGCCACAGGATTGAAGACAGGATACCGGAGGCGAGCTCATGTCAGACGTGAGCTTCTACATGTGGCTGCTGGCCACGCCCCGACCATTGTTTTTAGCTGTGAGGAAGTCATTAGTGAGTTTGAGAAGGGCGGTTTCAGTGGAGTGTAGAGGGTGAAAGCCTGATTGTAAGGGGTCGAGAAGGTTGTTATCAGCGAGGTGGCGGCTCAGGCGACTGTAGATAACGCGTTCTTGTTGGAGGTGAATGGGAGTAAAGAGATTGGTCTGAGATTGTTGAGGTTGGTAGGGTCCAGTGAGGGTTTTTGGGGTATTGGGGTGACTAGTGCATGTTTTAGAAGGGAGGGAAAGATGCCAGTAGAGAGAGAAAGATTGAAAATGTGAGTAAGAGAGTGTAGGATAGAGCAAGAGGGTGACCGAAGTAGTGGTGAGGGACCTGGGTCCAGGGGGCAAGTGGTGAGGGCAGTGTCATAGAGAAACTTTGTAACCTCCTCTGTGGTGACAGGGTCAAAAGAGGAAAGTAACAGGTGTGATGGTGAGTCTGGTACATTAAAAGGGGGCAGTGGTTATCTGATCCTGAATTGTATCTATTTTGTTTTTGAAATGAATGGCAATGTCCTGGGCAGTGAGTGAGTTACTATTGCGGTGGAGGTGGAGGACTTAGTAGAGAGTTAAAAGTAGAAAATAGTTGACGAGGTTTGGATGAGAGTGTGTTAATGAGAGTTACAAAATAAGTCTGTTTGGCAGCACGGAGGAAGGAGTGATATTTTAGGAGGGCAGCTTTATACAGGGTGAAGTCTTGTAGAAGCCTAGTTTTCCGCCAGTCGCTCAAAAGTATGGCTATGTCTTTTTAGATGTCTGGCTTCTTTGGTTTGCCACGGTTGTAGTTGATGTGGTCGAAGTCTGCGTGTAGTGAGGGGAGCCAAGGTGTCTAGGGAGGATGAGAGTGAGCTGTTGTAGACAGAAGTAACCAGAACAGGACAGGGGTGAGATTTTATCATAGAGGTAGTCAGTAGCAGAGTAGAGAAGAGAAGGGTCGAGGTGGCGAAGGTTTCTCCGGGTGACAGTGTGCCGTGGAGGCGGATTCAGGGTTGGGGACACAGTGAGTGTGAAACTGACAAGGGTGTTAGAGAGGTTGCAAGGAGTGCACAGGTGAGAGAAAATAAGATTTAGTATGTTACCGTTAGAGTGAGTAGGAGTGTGTGTCCATTGTGTTAGGTCAAAAGAAGAGTTTAGATTAAGAAATTGAGTGTAAGCCGGGGTGTTATTGTTATTGTTAAATCCACCAAGAATGATAGTGGGTATTTCTGAGGAGAGAAAGTAGGGTAGCCAGGCAGAGAAGTCATCAAAAAAGCGAGATATTGGTCCAGGGGGCCGGTAAATAACAGCAATCCTTAATGAAATTGGAGAGAATAGGCAAATACCGTGTGTTTCCAAAGAGGATAGGGATAGAGAGGGAGGTGAAGGCAGAACTTGAAAAGTGCATTGTGGGGATAGAAGGATTCCCACTCCACCTCCTTTCCGTCCACTGGGTCTGGGTGAGTGCGTCCAGTGAAGGCTACCATGGGAGAGGGCAGCAGGGGAGGGAGAATCGAATTCCTGAAGCCAGGTTTCAGTAACTGCAAGCATGTTAAAGGAATTGGAGATAAGAAGATGGCTCTGTTTTTGCTCACTAATGGGGCTTAAATCACCGTAATTGGTTCATGGTAGTGCACTCTATTGGTGGTTTAGTGGTTTCTCTATTGACGGTTTATAGTAATTTCCTCTATATGTTCTTTGTAGCTAACGGTCCTACTTGTTTGTTCATTACTAGTTAAGACTGTTTTATGTATTTATCACAACATTTTCGGTTTACTATGACTATGCTATGCTTTTTGACTTGTTTCAATATGTTTTCTGTTTTATTGTATTATCTTTTTGAAAACAATAAAAAAAATTTGTGGGAAAAAAAAAAGAAGAAGCAATGGTCTGCAGTGACTGCAGTTGGGATGGAGGCCTGCTAAAATAGTGTATCAGCCTGCAGAGGTGAGAAGGGAAAGTTGGAGAAAAGAGGGGGGGTTATTCAAAGTGCAGATCAGAGGGCAATCAGCTTGAGCAGAATTTATGGTTAGAAAGACATGAAGCAGGCATCTAAATAAATAAAGCTATTACGTAAAATATCAGACCTAAACAGGCTTAGATAATTACAATAGTACATACAATTACATGAAGAATAGTAGCGTTGCAGAGGTAAGGTTTTAAGCATTTGGTAGGATAAGTAAGATGTTCATATGAAGTATTCCATTCACCTTGATTGTCGGTTGCTGTAGTCTTAGCTGAGCTTGCTCCACAGATGTTAATAGGGCTGGTGCAATGGTCTGCAGTTGGGATGAAGGCCTGCTAAAATAGTCTATCAGCTTTGATTGTTGGTTCTTTTGCTTCTCCTGCTTTCCAGGACATTTCAGCTAATCCAGGTCCACCACAATCTAGGTCTATTCAGCACACCAAACCCCCCTCTTCCTCTGGCAGCAGCCGCAATCCAAGTAATCTCATTCCCATATCTCCGCTTCCAAGATCCAGGCCCCCCTTTTCTTGTGCCCTCTGGAATGCTCGCTCAGTCTGTAACACGCGACTATGACCTCTTTATCTCCTACTCCTTTAACCTACTTGCTGTTATTGAAACCTGGCTTCAGGATTCTGACTCTTCCTCCTCGGCTGCCCTTTCCCAGGGTGGCCTCCACTGGACTCACTCACCCAGATCCAGTGGACGCAAGGGAGGGGGAGTTGGCTTCCTTCTATCACCACAAAGCACATTTCAAGTTCTTCCTACACCACCTTCTCTATCACTCTCCTCTTTCGAAGTTCATTCTATACCTCTGTTTTCCCATTTCTGAGGATTGCTGTGATTTATTCGTCTCCAGGACTGGCATCACGCTTCCTTGACATCTTCTCTGCCTGGCTACCCTATTTTCTTTCCTCTGAAACACCCACTGTCATTTTCGGTGACTTTAATGTCCCTGTCAACATTAGCAACGCCACAACCGCTGAGCTACTCAACCTAACTTCTTGCTTTGGCCTAACACAATGGACTAACTCTTCTACTCACTCTGATAGCAACCCCCTTGATCTCATATTCTCCTACCACTGCACTCCCTGCAATCTCACCAACACTCTCATCCTGTATGGACACACTTGCCCCTTTCACCTCTCATAAAGGCCCCGTCCATTACAGCCTTGGCAGACAGATGACACTAGAAGACTCAGAAGACATAGTCGTGCACTTGAGCGACAATGGCGTAAATCCAAATCCCTGCAATATTTCACCCAATATAAATCTGCCCTACAAAAATATAGTACCTGCCTCCACACAGCCAAACAGACCTACTTTATCACACTCATTAACTCCCTCTCATCTAGTCCTTGTCAACTCTTTTCGACTTTCAACTCCCTGCTTCGTCCCTCACCGCCTCCTCCAACCAACTCACTGACTGCCCAGAAAATTGCCACTCACTTCAGAGACAAGATTGATGCAATTTGCAAGGAAATCTCCACTGTCCAGACTTCCCCCACTCCAAACTGCCACCACACTCACTACTCTCTTCTTTTGATCCAGTTACCACCGACGAAGTCCACTCTCTTTTGTCTAACACTCGCCTAACCACCTGCCCCCTGCACCCCATCCCCTCACAACTACTCCAGTCACCCTCTAGCTCTATCCTACACTCCCTTACTCATATCTTCAATCTCTCCCTTTCTAATGGTGTCATCCATACCCCTCTAAAACAAACACTGGTAACCCCTATATTAAAAAAACCTTCTTTGGGGCTCACCAGTATAAACAACTTGGGACCTATCTCCCTGCTCCCATTTACCTCCAAACTTCTTTGAACGGCTGATCTACAACCTACAACCGCCTGAGCCGCCACCTTACAGTTAATAATCTCCTTTTCCCGTTTCAATCTGGCTTTCGCCCGCAACACTCCACTGAAACTGCCCTTCTAAAACTTACTAACGATCTACTAACTGCTAAAACCAATGGCCACTACTCTGTACTCATACTTTTAGACCTTTCTGCTGCCTTTGACACAGTTGACCACCTGCTTCTTAATAAACTCCATTTCATTGGCCTCCAAGACACTGCTTTCTCATGGTTCATCTCCTACCTATCTCAGCGCACCTTCAGTGTCACCTACAATTCTACCTCCTCCTCTCCTCTTTCCGTGGGGGTCCCCCAAGGGTCTTTCCTTGGGCTCCTTCTATTCGCTATCTACACCTCTTCCCTGGGTCAATTGATAGCCTTCCATGGCTTCCAATACCATCTATATGCCAATGACACCCAAATCTATCTCTCCACTCCTCAACTCACCACCTCTGTTTCTTCACGTATCTCAAATCTACTCAGCAACATCTCAGCATGGATGTCACACCACTACCTCAAACTCAATCTGTCAAAAATTGAGCTTATAATTTTTACTCCACTCTGTGTTCCCTCCCCCAACTTCCCTATCACAATCAACAACACTACGATTAACCCCTCCCATCAAGCCAGGGTACTCAGTGTTATCCTTGACTCTGAGCTCTCCTTTCAGCCCCACATCCAATCACTATGCAAATCGTGCCGACTCAACCTCCGTAACACTTCCAAAATATGCCCCTTTTTAACAAACGAAACCACACAGCTTCTAATTCACTTCCTTGTAATCTCTCACCTCGACTACTGTAACTCCCTTCTTGTTGGCCTACCACTAAGCAGGCTATCCCCCCTTCAGTCTATCATGAATGCTGCTGCCAGACTCATTCGCCTTACCAACCGTTCAGTGTCTGCCGCCTCTCTCTGCCAATCCCGCCACTGGCTCCCATTTGCCCAATGAATACATTTCAAAATACTAACAACATACAAAGCCATCTACAACTCCGCCCCAACCTACATCACTGACCTCATCTCAAAATATCACCCAAACCGTCCTCTCTGCTCCTGCTCTCTAATGACCTCCTCCCACGCTCGCCTCCAGGACTTCTCCAGAGTGTCCCCCATCCTCTGGAACTCCTTACCCCATTCTGTCCGCCTATCTCCTACGCTGCCCACCTTTAGGCGATCCTTAAAAACCCATCTCTTCAAGGAAGCCAATCTCATCTCAATATAACTGCTGTTTACTTCCTCCAATAACTGAATTCAAACAATTATTACCTTTTGTATCACTTGTCCCTCCTACTAAATTGTAAGCTCTCACAAGCAGGGCCCTCCCAACCCTATTGTTCTGAAACTGTGTTATATTGTAAATTGTATTGTAACTGTACTGTGTCCACTATTTTGTAAAGAGCTGAGCAAATTGTTGGCGCTATATAAATCTGGTATAATAATAAATAATAATCAGTATGCGAGAAGACTTATTTGTACAACAGGTTCAGTAATGTAGGTAGTCGAAGAACCCATTAAAGATTTTTTTTTTTTAAAGGAAGAAAAAAAATCGAGCACAGATGGGGCATTGGGGGGCTTGAGTAACAGTTACTCCCTAGGAGGGATGTTAATTGGGGAAAGGGGATGCAGCAATGCATTGGATTTAATATTCCTGTTCAGTAAACGTTTGCTTCTTTACAGGAATGTGGAGGTTATTTTACACAGAGATTTGATCAGTAGCCAAAGCCCAGGAGGGGTTTTTAGGAACACCCACCCTGGAGCCCATATATCTAAATTTTCACAAGGAGACACCTTTGTATTATGGTCCACCACAGAGGAAACCTTGGGATCATAAATACTATGGACATGAGGTACTCCATTAAATACTACATCAAGAAGTGGCGGGGTTCAAATGTGAGGAAAAAGGATCACTAAAAATGAGACAACCTGGATTTATTTACTAGAAAGTCTAAATCCTGCCAACTTGAATATTGATATATTTAGCCCTTTCGCTGCCAAGCCCTCCGGAACATTTTTCAAATCAGCTGGCCAAGCCATTTTTGCAATTTTTTCCTATTGATTTGATTTTCAACTGCTGCGTTGCTAGCGTTTGTAAAATACACCCCAAACCATATATTTTCTGAAAGCGCAAGCCCGGTAGAATAAAAAGATGGTGATACTAAAGTTGTAGGCCCTGCGATAAATGCGCAAATGTTTCGCAAATTAATATTAAAACGATAAAAATACACAGTAGCCATCCTGAAACTTGTGGCTTCTCCCCACCAGCCGACGCTTGCTCCTGCGCCCCACCCCCCAACCCTGGAGATTTTTTTTTATGCCCGTTGCCCCAGCCCCTACAAGCGGGGGACAGCAGTGGGGATCCATGGGGTCACTGATCCCTGCGTGGAGCGGCTCCAGGCAGGGATGAGAGGCTCCAGATGCCGGCAACTTTTCCCATTGATTTGATTTTCAACTGCTGCGTTGCTAGCGTTTGTAAAAGACCCCCCAAACCATATATTTTCTGAAAGCGCAGGCCCGGTAGAATGAATAGAGGGTGATACTAAATTTGTAGGCCATGCGATAATTGCGCAAATGTTTCTCAAATTAATATTAAACTGATAAAAATACACAATTCAATTGATAAAACACACTAAAATCAGTATCAGCGCACAAAAAATAATAATTTTCTGACTAAATCTAAAAGATAAAACTGTATTGAGTTAATAAATAACAAATATTTGCAAATTTGAAATTGCGCCTTTTTGCGAAAAGGTAAAAAAATGACGGTACGCAAAACTGTAAATAAGCGACTTATGTTAAAAAATAGTTTTACGCTGTGTTGGTGTTTGTGTTGTGATAAAATGATACAGGCATATATTTATTGCAACACAAAGATCACAACGCATGGCAATGCGTCACAAAGCTTTGCCATGTGCTGCCACAGTTAATTAAATATTGTTTAAAAGAAAAAAATACATTAAAAAAATAATGCACTGTGATGCGTTCTAACGCACTGCAGCGCATGTGCATGGCGTACACCTCAATATGTGTATGTTATGTGGGGGGAAGGAGGGGTTGTGCTTTTTTTTATTAGTTTTTTTTAACACATTTTAATTTTTTACATTTTAATTTTTTTTACATTTTACCTCCGTATGCCATACGTCCTTGGCAGCAAAAGGGTTAAATAATTTTATTTCTAATTATTGATTTTTTTTCTTGCCAATGATTTAGGTTGGAATTACACATTTTAGGAAGGGGTTACTCGCTGTACTTGAAGAACTGTTGCACAAATTGCTATCACTGCTCCTGACAAAGTAAATAAATTATGAAAAATGTTAGGCAGAGCTACACGATGTGACATCGTTCCCTAATGGCCACACACACAAGCAAGCTGAGGTTGTGGTGGTGCATTGCTGAAAGTGTCCTATGCTGTTTTATTTTTTAAGTGATGGACTGACCAAAATAACAAATATGGAATCTGTAGTCTTATAAGTGCCCGTAGCTGAGAGTGAGACCCTCACAGCACAAACACAATCCAGACAATAGATGTAAATCTACAGGTGATAGCACTTACTGCAATTACTTTTGCACGATATTATAATTATTCGAGTTTCACCTGTACTTCTGGTGACCTAGACTAGACACAAGGATAGTAGGGCAGTGTCCTGGTTAATGTGAAAGATAGGAGTCTCATATGATAGCTGGAGCGGGGAGATGGAGCCTGTTGGTCAGCACAGAGCTGCCCTGAAAATACACAGAAGCCTACAGCAGCCACTGACACACACTGTAGGTTGGCAGCAAAGCATGTATCCTACTGCTGGGATGTTGTATACAGTCATGCTCATAAGTTTACATACCCTGACAGAATTTATGATTTCCTGGCCATTTTTCAGAGAATATGTATGATAACACGAAAAACCTTTCTGTCACTCATGGGTAGTGTTTGGCTGAAGCCATTTATCTTCAATCAACTTTGTTTACTCTTTTCCAATCATAATGACAACAGAAGCTACCCAAATGACACTGATCAAAAGTTTACATACCCTGGTGATTTTGGCCTGATAACATGCACACAGGTTGACACAAAGGGGTGTGAATGGCTATTAAAGGGAACCATCCTCACCTGTGATCTGTTTGCATGTAATCAGTGTGTGTGTATAAAAGGCCAATGATTTTCTGGCCTCCTGACAGACCCTTGCATTCTTCATACAGTGCTGCACTGACGTGTCTGGATTCTGAGTCATGGGGAAAGCAAAAGAATTGTCAAAGGACCTGCGGAAAAAGGTAGTTGAACTGTATAGAACAGGAAAGGGATATAAAAAGATATCCAAGGAATTGAGAATGCCAATCAGCAGTGTTCAAACTCTAATGAAGAAGTGGAACATGAGGGGTTCTGTTGAAACCAAACCACGGTCAGGTAGACCAACTAAACTGTCAGCCACAACTGCCAGGAAAATTGTTCGGGATGCTAAGAAAAACCCACAAATAACTTCAGGTGAAATACAGGACACTCTGAAAACATGTGGTGTGGCTGTTGCAATATGCACAATAAGTAGGCACTTGAAGAAAGATAGGCTTAATGGTCGAGTCGCCAGAAGAAAGCCATTACTACGCAAATGCCACAAAGTATCCCACTTACAATACGCCAAACAGCACAGAGACAAGCCTCAAACCTTCTGGCACAAAGTCATTTGGAGTGATGAGACCAAAATTTAGCTTTTCGGCCACAACCATAAACGCTACATTTGGAGAGGAGTCAACAAGGCCTATGATGAAAAGTACACCATTCCTACTGTGAAACACGGAGGTGGATCGCTGATGTTATGGGGATGTGTGAGCTACAAAGGCACAGGGAAGTTGGTCAGAATTGATGGCCCGATGAACTCAGTATGTTATCAAAAGATACTGGAGGACAATTTGCATGCATCAGCCTGGAAGCTGCGCATGGGACGTGGTTGGACATGACAATGATCCTAAAGGCCAAGTCGACCTGTCATTGGCTACAGCAGAATAAAGTGAAGCTTCTGGAGTGGCCATCTCAGTCTCCTGACCTCAATATCATTGAGCCACTCTGGGGAGATCTCAAACGTGCAGTTCATGCAAGACAACCCAAGAATTTACAGGACCTGGAGGCTTTTTGCCAGGAAGAATGGGCAGCTTTACCATCTGAGAAGATAAAGAGCCTCATCCACACATACCACAAAAGACTTCAAGCTGCCATTGCTGTTAAAGGGGGCAACACACCGTATTAAGAACTGGGGTATGTAAACTTTTGATCAGGGTCATTTGGGTAGTTTCTGTTGTCATTATGATTGAAAAAGAGTAAATACAGTTGATTGATAATAAATGGCTTCAGCCAAACACTACCCATGAGTGACAGAGAGGTTTTCGTGTTATCATACATATTCTCTGAAAAATGGCCAGGAAATCATAAATTCTGCCAGGGTATGTAAACTTATGAGCACGACTGTATGTGTGGCTCTGGGAGGTACAGTAGTTAACTTTGGGGTATGACAATAATATCATGTGCCGAACTACTAAATAAATAAATGTAAACATCAGTGCACAAAAGTCCCATAAAAGTGAAGATTCAAAAGTGATCACAGAGGTTATGATCCATAAAAAATGTGACAAGAAAGCATGACGCCGGCTTGCTGGCCAATCATGGAAGCCGGGCGCCATGTAATGATGCAGCGCCGATTCCTGATTGGCCGGGAAGCTGGCTCCATGCTCCCTCATCATGACATGACGAGGGAGCATGAAGCCGGCTTCCCGGCCAATCAGAAAGCCGGGCGTCATTACACGGCTCCCCACTTCCTGATTGGCCAGCTTTCCGACCAATCAGGAAGCCGGGCAACGCGTCATTACATGCTGCCCGGCTTCCTGATTGGGCGGGAAGTCGGCTCCATGCTCTCTCGTCACAAGTGTAATGACGCGCTGCCCGGCTTCCTGATACAGGAGGTATCGGGCTAGGCATCGGAGCATTTGGGCGAGTATAAGTACTCGCCCAAATACTCGGTATCAGCACTGATACTAGTATCGGTGCATCCCTAGCAATAAACACATAGTGCGTATCGTCCAGATAAATAATAAAACTTGAATCTTTAAAAAACCTACTCACATGGAATAAGTTAAAACAGAACAGCGGAGAGAAATACAATCAATAGTCCAGCTCAATACTCCACAAACAAGGACGCTCTCCCGTCCGGATCGAAATTGTGACATCAGTAACTCTGCCCACCCTATGCACGTTACGTCCCACGTGACTTCATCAGGGGTGACACGATGGATATAATTATGAACTGGTCTGGTGTATATGCCTAGAGGGTGTCCCTCCCTGCCAAGAAGGGAACAGTGTTTTATGACCTTTATTGGTAATCAGCTCAGGTGAGCACCCATCTGCACACCACTCTATCACCTGTGGATTGGAGTATCTGTTTGGTGTGTGGTATGCAAGAGTTTGGATAGAAGATCGATATTACCACTACTATCACTTTCACTATTTCCATTATTTTTATGTATCGTAACCTCTGTGATCACTTTTGAATCTTCACTTTTATGGAACTTTTGTGCACTGATGTTTATGTTTTGATGTTTACATTTATTTATTTAGTAGCTCGGCACATGATATTATTATTGTTATTCATTTTTGATCACCACGATCAGTAGTGCTTTGTAGCTTGCACTTAGATTTGACTGGTGCAGATCATATTTATTATTAACTTTGGGATATGCACTCCTTTTTCTTGCCCTAAACTCTAATTATCTATTGCTTGTTGCAAGTTTGTGTCTGCTCTGATTAGTTTGAATCCATGTGAGTCCAGATATGGACACTGTGCAAAAATGTCTACTCCAGGGACTTAAAGCTGAACTCCAGGGAAAGAAAAAAACAATTTTCCTACGCATAAATTAGCATTTACCTCTTGCAGTGTGGGGGAGCTCCACTGCAATGAGTAAATACTGATTTATGCAAAGGAAAAAAGGGCATTTACTTACCTTATCCCTTGCTGCACCAGCAGCTGGTGCTCTTCTATTCTACCTGACCCTCCCAAATTGTGGGCGGTTCCACACCATAAAAACTCAATAAGTGAACTGTGTGTAGCACTCCAATTAATAACAAATACAAAACATTGAAAACACTTCACCAATTTAAAGTTAAAAAAACACCTCAATAATTAAGACTGAGGCTAGGTTCACACCAGATGCAGTGCGTTCCGGTCCGATTCTGGCCAGAACGCACTGCATCGCATCCGGCTCACTTTTTTGTGGGGCCATTGAAGTGAATGGCACCCTAGCCACGCCCTCCGGCGGTCCAGCGCGATCAAAATGCTGCAAGCACTACTTTGATTGCACCGGACCGCAGGCACAATTTGCCTTGCGATCCTGTGCAACCGATAGCATTGCGGCTGGAGGGCGTGGCTATGGTGCCATTCACTTCAATGGCCTGCCATGCCCCTCCCACCCCAGAACGCAGGAGGAACTTTCGTGGGGGATCGCGGTGCGTTCCAGCAGCTACCGCTCTGCAACGCACCACTTTCGGTGTGAACAAGCTCTAAAACAGTCAAGCTAAATATATGTAAAATTGTGCATCAAATCAAGTAACCATTACATAAATAATACAAATGCCGTTACATAAATTAAGTGCACCAAATTTTTAACGATCTTTATCAGCTATGCAAAAAACAAAAAGTCCCACACTAGTGAATAGTGTCCTGTGCAGTTATATACTGTAGACAGTCTTTATCCACTTTATCAGCGAACAAATAATCCCCAAGTGCAGGTTATATCCAGAAAACTCCTCCACCTCAGTACTTTTCATGTTTACCCTCACTTTTTAGGATGACCTTTACACACCAAAGGAGAGAAGCAGAGATGAATCTTGTGGATTCACCCCAAAACTTGTGAGCTTGAACAAAGACATTTGGAACATGGAGGTCTAAGATAGGGGGCGGGCTGTCTGCTTTTTGCATAGAGGTGGCAGGGAAAGAAACTTAAACTTGTAACCCGGTGACACCAGCTTTTGCACCCAGGCATCAGAGATGCAAGATTTCTGAGTGTTCACAAAAGACAACAGTTGTCCCCTCACTCTAAAAAGTGGGGGTGCACCTTCATGTTGAGAAAATGAGCAAGGAGGCATCTATGCCTGATGAAGTAAAGGAGGGCTCAGATAAAGGGGTCAACATAAACATTGGGGGTAAACTGTAGTTACAGCTATAGTGTTCTCCACCTTCAAAAGAAACATTGTAGCACACAGTCTCAAAATCTCAAGACTGGCGGGTCAAGCAAGCAAAGATGTCCAAGCAATACAGCATAGGGCAGCAGGAACAGACTGAAGGACTGTGTTCCATGTGTCTTTGGAGCAGCAGGGACATGCTTTCTTGTCACTCCCTGGTGGGAAGCAAAGAGTGTAGAATGTGTGACCTTTTACCCAGTGAAAAGATGTAAGCTCTCTTTCTCAGTAGTATTGACCCTTTCCTCAGCATGCTGGCAGGAACAGGGTAACAGCATGTAGCACCCGAGTGTCCAATACCCGAAAGTGCTTGGCATGTACAGCCTACTAATGTGAAAGTGAGTTTTCAGACTGGCCAGCCAGTGGCGATGTCTGGGCTCTGGTGCTGGGAACTAGCAGTGACAGCAGATCAAAGGCTTAAATGCAACCTAGGTGGAACCCAGTGTGGCCTAGGTAACTTCTATGCTAAGCCTGATGAAAGGACCCTGCGTGGTCCCGAAAGCGCTTGTTTATATGACAAGGAACTTTTTGCTATCCTCAAAGGATTTGGTGTGCTGGTGACATTTCCACATATTGCTGATGTTTGTGGTGCCATCCGCAGTCACTGCAAGCACCCACCCCATTATAAGGGACATAGGTGTTTACTAGGTAGCTTCCAGGCTCACCCTGCAAAGGTCCAGTCTGGCAGAATCAGTCGCAGTGAGATCCAACAGCAGATGCTGGAAAAGTAGTGCGCAGGATAACTGCAGATGGGGATTTCACAAGTAGATCTCGACTGGAGAATCTTGATTGAAGAAAAAAAGTTCCTAGAAGAAAGTTTATCAGTTAAGTCTTGAGCTGAAGGAAAGACGTCCATCCTCCTACGACATTAACAACAACAAAAAAAGGGGGGATGATGTACATGAGATGGAATATACAGTTTTTGGTTTGAAAACATCCAATGCTGCTGTAGGGATTAGTATAACCCAGATGTTCAAGAATCCTGTGTCGCTCATTGGATGACAGATAATAATAATTTTAATTCACAAACACACATTTTTTATTTTAGAGACAAAAATGTCCACATAATGGTGTAGAGCCCAATATAAGTCGGCACACATTTGACAGCTCAAGTCCACCCCATACAACGCCAGGGAGCAAATGGAGGGGCGACCCTTGCATTGGAGGGTCTGCACATGAGTGCAGAGAGACTAAATCTGATCTACAAGAAGGAAAACCCTGTACGGGGCCGTGTCCTGAGAATGCAGTAGAGCCAAGACCGGGGCCAGCACTTTCGTGAAGACTCGGGGAGTCAAAGCCACAGGGAGGTGTCACAAACTGAAAATGCTGCTCCCCCGTCATGAACCACAGAAAGTTCAAATGTGAAATGGGGACAAGCAAGTAAGCATCCTTAATGTCCACAGAGACTAGAAAATCTCCCTGCTGGAGGGACACAATGACTGACCTGGTCAATTCCATGTGGAACTTTTGGACCCAAAGAAAGGTGTTGAGGATTTTCAGAACCAGGATGGGGAAGACTTCACAGTTTGGTTTGGGGACTGTAAACAAGTTGAAGTAAAACCTCTGAAACCTTTCCTATAAAAGGCACTCAAACAATGACTCCCAAGGAAAGCAGTTAAAACAGAGCCACTCTGTCATTATTTGGTAGGCTTAGAACTGGACTAAGCCTGCCTAGGAGTCCAAGGCTTGTGGCGGAACTGGGTGCTGTGCTTGGATTTTGAAGTGGAGGCTTGGAAGGGACAAAGAAGCTTTTCCGGGTCTCCTGAACAGCAAACTTACCTGGGGTAAATGTAGTCTTTTTTTTTAATAGGCACGACGGCACTTTTGCCCCCACTGATCTCCATAATGAAGGAGCCCAAAGATGCATTGAAGCCATTCCCCTGGAAAATGAATATCCAGGTGCTTCTTACACACAGGCTGCACAGAACAGCACTTAAGCCACAAGATCCTGCGCATATAGATGGAAAGGAGACCCAACCGACACACCTGTCGTAACATATCCACAAACCCATCCACTCAACAGCTACAGGTAACAGTCCCAGTTAATGAAGGCCAGTTGGATCTATTTGAATGGTACCAGGGTGACTAGTGCATGACCAAGGGACAGCGCAAGACCAAGATCTGACTATGACATAGTGGAAGCCAATCGTCAGTGAGAGCTGAACATTCCTCCCTGCTTAAACAGGAGTAATGGGAGTCCTTGAAGAAGGGACAGAGGTATCTGATGAAGGGAGCGACCTTGGGCAAAACCAGGACTGGAGAGCTAAAAAGGGGTGAAGCCCTAACTTACCCACCCAACAGCATCATCATCCCACAGGAACGGGATCCCCAGACTTCGACCTCTTCAAGTGAGCATACTCCATTTTTAAGGGGGTCTTCAGGAAAAGGGCTTCAATGGCTGATGGCTAATGCACAGCACCACATGCCAATGTGAGCACCTAACACAGGATCCAGTGCCAGGAGCAACATTAAAGGCTGCCCCTGCATCTTCCATGTACCAGGGTATGGGCACAGTCCCCGAGGCTCAATGCCAAAGAACACCAGTCTGGCAGTTGCTAGTGAAGAGCCACAGTGGCTATAGTGCAACCAGAAACTTTATAGAATAAATAGTAGAGGAAATCCAGAGAGGAGAATTCCATCACCTCAGGAAAGAAAACTGAGGATTGCTGGGAGTGTGAGATTTTATATGAGTGCTGTTCCACAGCTCTGATTAGTTGTGCCAGTATCCAGGCACCGAAAGGTATCTGCAGACAACCCAGTTGTCTATGAAACAGCCTGTACAATTAAAATAACTTTTTTGTAGAACTCTGCCCGTTATCCTAAAATGAGGTCTAAACTTTATATTTTTTGGTACTGAGATGGAGCTGAGACATGTAGATACTTTCTGTTTTAAAGGCATAATCTACTTTTTATACCATGTTTCATGTACACCCATATTTAGGGTGTAACAGAGCACGGTCACATGCACCAACCAGGTAAACAATGCAGGAGCCTGAACATTGTACCAGCTATGCACCAATCGTAGTTGCAATGCTTTTCAGGCTTGAATGAAAACATTTGGTAAATGCTAATTTTGTATTCATTTTTTCCCCCCAAAATGGTGGACTATGCCTTTAAGAGGGCTCGGCTGTGCTTTTATCAGTTAACTCAAATATTTGACATGTAAAAAAAAAAATGTAGGTGCTGCAAGCTCGACACTTGTTATTTGGTTCACAAAGTGGAATGTGGTTTTCAACTTAAGAAAAGCTGTGAGCTCTTTCCCAGAGGATTTCTGTTGTGCTGTCTTTCCCAGAGGGCAGGCCCGGCACTAGTGTAAGGCAACACAAGCAGCCGCCTGAGGGCACTCTTGGGGGTGGGCGGAAAAATGGTAGCAGTGTGACTGTAAACAATCGGCCTCAGAGAGATAGATGCCCGCCATAGAGATAGGTGCCAGTGTTATTTATGGTGGCTGTAAAGTCAGCCTCGCCCCCTGTTCTGTGCCGCTCTGAATTTGGATCTGCTGGGGGCGCACTGTGAGCTGCCAGGAGGACTGGAGGGGTCTGGAGAGGATTTGTGATGGGACCTTTCTGCAGGACTAGGACACATTGATTCCCTCCTGTGTTCTGATAACAGACTTGTGAGACTGTGCCGTGTCAGCTGGCGTGAGTGGATCAGCTTACATTAAGTCCCACAGCATCGAGCCTCTTCCGTTCATGAGGGTTTCTGAATTGTTCCAGCATTTCCTCTTCATCCCGTGTTAGAGATAGAGAGGTATGTGTGTGTGCCGTCCCACAAGAGGGGGGGGGGGAAATGTATGAAAACAAATCTGCCTCATGCAGAAAAAAACAGCCTGCTTGTGGCACAACATTCTGACTTGCTTTAGTACACAGTAACACTAACCTGCTAGATAACTTAAGAAGAAATGAGAGCCTACATGTAAAATTCAAACTTATGGATGTCGCCCCTATGTGCATACAACCATGCATTATATGTATATTTGTAAATAAATAGATTAGCACTGTGGATAAATCAAATGTAAATCCTATATGAATACTAGTAGCTGCTGTGTGTGTATATAAACATCCAAACCAAGTGGCCCCCGAAATAGTACATGTGCGATAATACGGCAGATTCTGCACGTTCACAGCTATTTAATAGCTGCATATGAGCGGCATTCGTGCGGATTTAAAAACATTAGCGCTTCTTGTCCTGCACGGTCTTCTGCACGGAAAACCATGCGGGAACTGCAAATGCTATGTGTGAATACAGCCTTATGAACATCCCATATGTGAATATATATAAAAAAATAAATTTTCTAGAAACTCAACAACTTTAAAAATTATCTCTTACTTAATGCATCACGCATAACCCAGTGCTGTCAATATATAAAATACAATATCCTTCATGACAAAACACTGAGCCCGTTGTTTCGATTCAATCTGGTGTATGCAATCCACTCAAATCTCCTCTCCTCCCAAAATCGTCCTCATTCCCCCGTTATGATTTAATAAGTTGTCATGTAATGAAATAAACCGCTCATAGTGTAGTAAGTAAAACCAAATATCTTTTTTAGAAAACAATCAATTCACATCTGAGGCTAGGTTCACATCTGGGCGATCTGTGACCGCGCGGCAATCTTGCATAAAACCGCGCGGATTGCCGGGTGGTCAAGGAGTCACCCACCACAGCCTAATTATTTTCTAATGGCACCCCAGTCGCGGTGGACGGATTGCGCGGTTTCCTGCCACAATTCGGTCCGTGCAACTGAACACGATCGCAACTAATAAAGCTGATCGTCGTGTATCGCAAAAAAAGGTAATGTACTTTTTTCCAGCGATTGCCGCACACATGTAACGCCATTGAAATCAATGGGGCCGCGTGGCAACCGCTGTGTGCACTAGCACATGATCGCTCATATCTGAACCTAGCCTGAATCTAAAAAGCCGGCATACAATCAGATCTCCTCCTGTCCCCCATGCGTGATGACGTCAGCAGGCCAGCCTTAAACTTGGCAGAAGGAGAGGAGATTTGAATGGATTGCATACACCAGATTGGATCGGAACAATGGGGATTCAGGGAGGGGAATTTATCAAAACTGGAGCAGACAGAATCTGGAGCAGATTTGCACTGCAACCAATCAGCTTCTCTGTCTCATTTTCAAATCTTACCTGAGCAAACTGAAGAGAGATGCTGATTGGTTGCCATGGGTAACTGCTCCAGATTCTGTCTGTTCCATTTTTGATAAGTGCCCGTCAGTTGTTGAACAAGGCCCAGTACTTAGTTCCAAAAAGGAACAAGTCGTGGGCAGTTCCAGAAGATATGCAATAAGGTGCCTTTATGCAACAAACAGCGCCAACAAAGATCCGCTTGTTGTGGAAACATTTTGGAGAGTACAAAAGGCGTCCTGTACCAACGCGTCATGACCTTATACGTGATCTCCTGATACTTGTTACATATGGATGCTTTATGAGCAAAAAGCAAAATTCTGTCTATTTGGGCGACAGTAAATGTCCTCTGTAGATCTCTTTCCCACTTGCGTATGAAGGGTAAGTCCGCAGTGGACACTGCCTGTAGCAGTATTTTATAAGCCATAGAGAGAGTCCCCCGGACCACGCCTTCGCCCTCGCACAGCTCCTTAAAGGGAGTGGTCTCCCGGACAAATAGTGTCACGCTGGGTAAGGATTTTAGAAAGTATGAAAGCTGTAGGTGCCGCCATGGGTTAAGGTTAGGGACCTGAAATTCTCTTGAGAGTACAGAAGGATCTTTCCACTGACCCTGATGAATGAACGCTCGGGCCGCAATCAGGCCAGCCATTGACCATGCCCGGAAATGTTTATCCGTGAATCCCGGGGTGAGCCCAGGATGGCCCAGAATAGGTGTTTGAGGGGACGGACAGGGGGGACATACCACACAACGTATAGTATTTTTGTATAGAAAAGATAGTAGGCCGGCCAGAGTATGTTGAAGTAAGGCGGGGAGGAAACGATGTTCTACCCACGGGGCTCCTTGCAGCGGGAATTCTACACAGTCCTGCTCTACTTGGACCCATAGTTTGTGCTCTCCATGTTTACACCAATCCACTACACGTGTTAGGTGCGTGGCAAGATAGTAGAGTTCCGGGTCCGGAAGTCCTATGCCTCCCTGAGATTTAGAGCGCATTAGAATAGCACGTCTGAGCCTCGCTGATTTTCCTTGCCAAATAAATTTCAGAAATGCCGACCGTAGGGCACGCAGGAAATTTCTAGGGACACGAATAGGTAGGGTCTGGAAAAGGTAGAGAAGACGAGGCATCACATTCATTTTTAAGACGTTGCACCTTCCAAACCAGGATATGGCTAAAGTCTTCCACTTCAGCAAGTCAGAATGCAATGAGCGTTGGAATGACAGAAAGTTCAATCTGAAAATTCGAGAGAGGTCTGCTGTGCTATCGTGGCGGAACACTGCCTTTTGTGCATCAATTCTAATCGATGGATGCGAAGGAATAGGTCGTTCGTTTTAGCTAGTCTAGCGGCTTTCAGTCGATGACCATGTTTTATAAGGATGCCACGAATGTAGCTCTTATGGCCTGCCCAAACCAGCAACGGATTGGGCACGGATCCTCTATTTAGCTCAAAATACATGGATAGTTCTTTAACCACGTCGGCCATAATCACGGGGTCCTGAATCAAAGTCTCGTTAAGTCTCCAGGTAGGGGGCTTCCTTGGCAAGGGTGAGAGTTGAAGGAGCAGGGAGATAGGGGCGTGGTCCGAAAGAGCTACCTGGCCAATATCAGCCCCCGAGACCAAAGGGATGCTGTCGTGCCTTAGCAGGAAAAAATCAATACGGGTATAAGAGTCATGTACCGTTGAGTAATAGGAGAAGTCGCGTTCCTGAGGATGGAGCACTCTCCAGACATCCATTAGTTGAAATTTGTGGAGGGTTTTGCGGATACGGTTGCGCGCGGCTTGTGATAAATGAGAAACACCCCTAGAAGAGTCATAAGCGGGTTCCAACGTAAAGTTGAAATCCCCACCTAAAATCAGCGTACCCTCCGTGAATCCCTCCAATCTGTCCAGGAGTGATTTTAAGAAGGAGATCTGATCAACATTCGGGAGGTATACGTTGGCCAGAGTGTAAGTTTGAGAGTGGATGCGACCCTTCAAAAACAGAAACCTGCCTTCAGTGTCTTCGAGTTGAGCTATGTGTTGCCAGGGGAGAGATTTGGCTATTAGGACACTCACTCCCTTAGATTTGGATGAGGGGGACGGGTTGTGGAAAACTGTAGGGTAACGGTGGTTATATAACTTAGGAACATTATCACGTTTAAAGTGAGTCTCCTGTATGAAAGCTACATCAGCCCTCTGTCTCCATAGTTCCCCTAAGAGCATAGATCGTTTCTCAGGCCCCTGCGTTTTTTGACTCCCTGCTGTCAGAGTGTCAAAGATATCTGGTGAGTTGTTTGTGAGCACAGAGTGGCATAGTGTGTGAACACACAGCATGGATTGGATCAATTTGTGGTTGATTTTGGAGTGATCTGATTCAAGGTTTGATAAAATTGGACACTAATATATTTACAAAATATATATAATGAACTGTCACTGAGTGGTTGAATTTTTTCACACTCAGTTGTGAAGGATATTGTTTTTTTTTATACTGATAGCACATCACTGGGTTAATTACGCATCAAGAGATCATTTTTAAAGTTATTGATTTCACTAGAAAGTGTGTGTGTGTGTGCATATATATCGACAACCGATAGCTTGGCGGAGGGGACGCTGGACTGTCATTACACACTGAGAACCCGGAGGTGCTGCCATGGTAATGACAGCTGGTCCCATCCAATAGAAAACAGTTGGGCGGAGCTAGCTGTCAATGCTAGCTCCGCCCAATCATTTTCTCCTTTTCCCCCCTACTTTTTCTATTCTGTCGGTACCACAGAGGTACCGAGCAGAATAGCTGAGCCGAATGCCGCTCGCCTATTCACTCACTGCTGTTTGGCACCTATGAGAATAGGCTGAACAGTAACGAGTAGCCTGCCGGAGGTTTGGCTAAGCCGATCCAGATGTTGGATCAGCCGAGTCAAACTCCTTCTGCACTTCGGCCGACCCGAACCCAGCCGCAGCAAGCCGATGTACGGCTGATTTCAGTCGCTGTACGGCTGAAATCAGCTGTACAAGCCGGAAGTGAATAACCGAACAGGGTTCGGCTCACTTCACTTCGGGTCGGTTATTCACACGGCTGCCTTTGGCAGCTTTGTGAATAACCCCCTATTGTCCCCAGTTATTTACAAACACTGGAGTGATCACACGATCACGCCGGTATTTGTGCTGCACAGAGGATTGGTAAATATCAATGATATTTATTAGAGGTGCACCGAAATGGAAATTTTAAAATCGTAACGAAACCGAAATAAAAAAATGTCAGGCCGAAACAGATACCGAAAATGTTTTTTATTTTTTCAAATGTTTTATTTTTTCTGTATCAATATTTTTATTGAAATTTTCCAAACAATATAAAGACATTGGTTCACAGTGGATCATCATTATAGTCATAAAAGCACAATTAGTGTATCTATGCGTTATACATATGCACGCTCAAGGGGTAGGGCGACCATACAGTTATAAGCATTAATCACAATAAGCCATCAGTATGGCATTTGCATAGACAGCAGGTCTGTGCCCCCTGGTAGTGAGCCAATTATCAACCATAAACATAGGGTTGGGTAAAGGCCCCAAAGAACAGGTAGAAAGAAAGGGGAAAGGATGTTAAGGGGGGTTAGTAGTGTCCGGTTACCCGTACTACTAGGGATAGGGGGTGGTCCCATATTTCACACCCACCCACCATCCTACTGAGTATCCATAATTGCCACTCTCCATGTCTCGTACAGCTATCCAGCGGTTGGCCTCCTACCTCAATAGCTCATTGGATCTATCCCTGGATGACGGGATAAGAGCCAGGGTTCCCACACACTTAGAAACCGGGAGGGTTTGTCCTGCAAGACAGTCACTCATTCAACATAATATTGTCCAACCTGTGCATAAATTCGACATAGGGAAGCAGTTGTTTCTTACAGTTTCCTGTCAGCTTCAGCTTGGCTTCCAAAAAAATAAAGTGTGCCAGAGCCCGTTGAGGCTTAGTCAGACCTGGTATAGACACATGGAACAGGGCATATTGAAGATTTATTGGAATATGTGTAGAGAATAGGGATCCAATTAGTTTGAATATCCTAACCCAAAACTGTGTAGCCAGGGGGCAGCGCCACCAGGTGTGTAGCATATCCCCCCGTCTCTTCACACCCTCGGAAACAGGTACCCTCGGACGTGGTTTACAGACGTGCCACCCTGGCTGGGACCAGATACCACCTCATCATTACCTTGTAGGCTACCTCTGCATTTGTAACGCTAATGGAGCATCTTGCAATATTGCACCATATCTGTTGCCATTCCTTCTTGGACCATTGTCGGTGTAGGTCCCCTTCCCAGCTACGGACATAGGTGTGGGAAGTGTGGCTGACCAATCTGTTCAATTGTGAGTAGAGAATTGTTATAAGGCCTGGGCCTTCTGGGGAATGAAGACACATATGCTCGAAACAGGTAAATAAGGTGGAGGGGTCCCTCCTCTGAATTAGAGTGGAGATCCAATGGTGGAGTTGGAGGTATCTAAAGTGTTCATCCCCCGGTATTTGCTTATGTTCCCTTAAGTATTGCCAGGAAGGAATGGCAGAGGAGCGCAGTAAGTCATACACCACCCGGAATCCATTGTTTGTCCACCAACTAAAGGCCTTGGGGTTGTCCAAGCCCGGCCTGAAAAGCGGTTGGGCGAAAATGGGAAGCAATGGGAGGTATGGTGAAAGCAGGTGTGGTGAATATTTGATGGAGTCCCATACCTTTAGTGTATGCCGCATGAGTGGGCTTAGGGTCCTCGGCCTATCACAGGCTGGTATCCAGGGCAGAGCCGTAAGAGGCATTGGAGAGCAGTTTGGGATTTCCAGCATAAGCCAGAGAGGGGGTGAATGACGCTGGTGCATAGTTATCAATGGTATGAGTTGAGCGGCTTGATAGTACAGCAATACATTGGGGAGTAGTTCTCGCCACCCTGGCCTTGAGGGGATGCCAGATAAACTGGAGGATACTCCGCTGCAACAAGCGCATGGCAAGGTTCTGAAGTGATACAGAAGTTTGGGATTTTGCAATTACCTTTTGAGGCTTTCCCTCCTTATGGAGGGTGTCAATGATGGTTTTCTGCACAACTGTCAGGTCAGCAGTCTTTCCCATGATTGTGATTCCTACTGAACCAGACTGACAGACCATTTAAAGGCTCAGGAACCCTTTGCAGGTGTTACGGCTTAATTAGCTGATTAGAGTGGGACACTTTGAGCCTAGAATATTGCACCTTTTCACAAACTTCTAATTTTCTGAGATTGTGGATTTGGAGTTTTCATGAGCTGTAAGCCATAATCATCACAATTATGACAAATCACGGCTTGAACTATCTTGCTTTGCATGTAATGGGTCTCTCTCATATATTATGTTGCGCTTGGTATTATGTATTCCCGCTAATGATAAATTCTACGTGCAACTCTACGTGTACAATTCTAAGGGTAACAAATAGTACAGCGATTTTACCACAAATAAATAAAGGTTTAAAATCTTTTTTCATTTTTCCTGGAGAGATTTTTCAAGCCAACAATAGATATTGTCTATGAATTTAATTCCGCCCTTCATATACTTTTAAGTCTCAAATAGTTTGAACCCACAGAGTGATCACTTCACAGAGCTTTTACGTTTGAATTTTTGGTCAATATATTTTTTCCCTGGTGGAGAAAGTGATCACGTATCTGCACAATAATTTTTCTAATAAGGATGTTCACTATAATTGGTTCATAGAAACATGGGAAATAAGAAGGAATAGCGCATGACACACCCGTAACACTGAATATATTTAAGACACACATTTTTCGATTAGTGGGGTTCATTAATACCTCTGGAACATTTTACACTACAAATCACATCAAAAAGAAACACTCATCAACATAGGTTTAAAGTTTTATTAGGCACCTAGTTGAATACAGCATTCACATAACTGTTACCATCACTACGAATTAGTAATATGGTAGAATTGGAATAGGGCACATCTTTATTATTATTAATCACAATAGAGTAATTATTAAACACAAACACTTAGAATTATCTAAATATCACAAGGGGTATGATACACACGTAGAATTTATCATTAACGGGAATACACAATACCAAGCGCAACATACCAGCCTTCTATGAACATCACTTATATACATTGTTGCAGCTGGTAATTAGGCGTGTTTTTTCCCCCTCCTAGCGCAACTACATTGCACAAATTATCTCATATATTAGTTTCACCTTTTAAGTTGCATTAGTGAAATAAATGAACTTTTGCACGATATTCTAATTATTCGAGTTTCACCTGTAAGTCAACGTTTTGAATAGTGGGATATAATTTGCGGAATACAAGGTATCATATGAGGCCCTAATTTTAACACCCAGGTACCGAATGTAAGACTTGGCCCAGGCGAACGAAAAATTGGTGCGAAAATGCTTATACAGTGGGGCAGGTAGAGTTACATTTAAAGCAGCGGATTTACCCCAGTTCACTTACAGCCCAGAGATAATGGAGAATTGCTGTAGAAGGTCAAGCAGGTTAGGGACTGTGATGTGCGGCTGTGTCAAGGTAAGCATGACTTCATCTGCGAACAGGCTGGCCTTATATTCCACTCCTGCCAGTTCAATTCCTTTGATGTTGGGACTAGATCAAAGGAGTATGGCCAGGGGTTCAATTGCCAGTGCAAAAAGGGCTGGGGACAGTGGGCAGCCTTGGCGGGTTCCTCTGCGGATAGGGATCTCCTGGGACAGGTGCCCCAGGTACTTTACCTGGGCCATCGGAGTAGAGTAAAGTACCCGTAACCACACCAAAAAGGGGTCTCCAAACCCCCATTTATGTAAAATATAGTGTAAGTATTCCCAGGAGATGGAATCAAATGCCCTCTGTAAATCTAGCGATAGTAGGAATCCTGGAATGTTACGAGACTTGAGGGTATGGATTAGGAGGATTATTTTGCGGATATTATCCCCTGCCTGCCTACCAGGGATAAAGCCCACCTGATCCCTATGAACGATACTCAACGATAAGGTTGAGACGCGTGGCTAAGATTTTAGTTAGGATTTTAATGTCAATGTTCAGTAAAGATATGGGCCTATAGTTATTGGGGTTCAGCGAGTCTTTGTCAGGTTTGGGAATCATGGATACATAAGCTAGAAGTGAGGATGGATGTATTGTTTTGCCCTGTCTGAAGGAATTGTACATTGCAGCCAATTTAGGTGCCAGGAGGGGTGCCAATTTTTTATAATAAAGGGCCGGGAAGCCATCAGGGCCAGGGGCCTTGGATGCTTTGAGGTGTTTGATAGCTAGAAGTATTTCTTCTGTAGTCACATCTGAATTGAGGTGGTCCAAGTCATCCCGTGTGATCTGCGGGAGTGTGACATCCTGTAGGATGTCGTCTGCCTTTTCTGCGCTAAAAGTGCGAGATTTAGTCTAGAGAGAGGTGAGGTTCTCTTGGAAGGACGCTAAAATCTTCTGAGGGTTTGCAGAGATTGTGCCACCGGGGGTGTTCAATCTAATAGGGGCTGGTCTATCAGGCAATGTTTTTAATCTTCTGGCTAATAATGTGCCCAGTTTGTTAGCACTCAAGTAAAATTTGTGTTTGGTCCACCGTAAGGCCCTTTCCGCGCCCTGATCCAGCAGGAGGTTCAGTTCCGTCTTCACTGAATTCAGGCGCGTCAGGAGCCCCCGGTCAAATGTATCCTTTAGTGCCCGGTCCAGTGCTTCCAATTCATCCTGTAATGCTTCCACCTTCTTCCCTCTCTCTATTTTTCAGCAGGAGGCTCAATGAGCTGCCCCCGCATTGTGACCTTATGGGGCTCCCACAGAACCACCGGGGATCCGCATATCGCTAATATGAACAGGCCACAGAGCAAGATACAGGCGGCCCAAGTTGGCTACATTCTCACTCCGTGACCATGGAGGCACAGTCATGCGTACATGCAGGGGTGTATTTGCCGTGAGGCAAACAAGGTGATTGCCTTGGACGGCACTCCCCAGGGGGGCAGCGAAAATGCCGCAGCCCGGCAGCCTCATGAAGTAACAGGGGAATCAGAGACCAGGAGGATGCAGCGAGGGGATGGTGAGCCGGAGGCAGGGGGGGGGATGGTGAGCAGGAGGCAGCAAGGGACGTGAGCCGCAGGGGACGGTGAGCAGGAGGCAGCAAGGGACGTCAGTAGAAGGGGACGGGTCCAGGACGGTGAGGAGGAGGCAGCAAGGGACGTCAGTAGAAAGGGACGGGTACGGGACGGTGAGGAGGAGGCGCGTCCGGGACGGGTCCCCGCAGCTTTGATCGGGCTACTTGGGAGGAGGGCGGCAAGAAGGGGCGGAGGAGGCAGCAAGAAGAGGGCGGAGGAAGTGGGGGGGGGGGCGCCTGAGTTTCGGCTTGCCTAGGGCAGCCCCAAACCAAAATACACCACTGCGTACATGCACGACCGAGGAGTCCTGAGAGTGTCCAAAACGAACAGCAATTAGTGAAACTATAAGCAATTCAACTTAGTGCATGTAAAGTAGGATATAGTTAACATACCATATCCTCAATTATGTACAAACACTCAGTGATCACTGAGTGTGTGTACCTTGCTCTTCTTTCTGACACACTGTCACAGGAGGCTGATCGAGCGGTGTAGAGAGGAAAGCCCAGCCTCCTGTGACAGTGCCGTCTCCGCCCACACACCGCTCTGCCGGACTGTGATAGGCGGCAGAGTGGTGTGGGAGGAGACGCCGGCCGCTCACAGCACTCTGCCGGCTGTCACTTTCTCTTCTCCCCGCTGGGACATAGAGTAGCGCCCAGCGGGGAGGAAAGAAATCAGGGATGTGCCGATGTATCGGCAGGAAAAGTGCACTTTCGGCATTATGCCAAAAGTGCCATTTTCGGCCGATATGTTTCGGCGGCCGATATATCGGTGCATCCCTAATATTTATCAATCCTCCGTTCGGCCACGCACAGAGCCGGTCATCCGGAAACTGACAGGATGACAGCGGCTCGGTTCTCCTCACCGCTCAGCCATCCTGAAACTTGCGGCTTCTCCCCGCCATCCGACGCTTGCTCCTCCGCCCCCCGCTGGAGATTTTTTAAAATCCCCATTGCCACAGCCCCTACAAGCGGGGGACAGCAGCGGGGATCCATGGAGTCACAGATCCCTGCCTGGATAGCTCTGGGGCAGGGATGAGAGGCTCCAGATGCCGGCAATTTTTCCCATTGATTATATTTTCAACTGCTGGATTGCTAGCGTTTGTAAAAGATCGCCCAAACCATATATTTTCTGAAAGTGCAGGCCCGGTAGAATAAAAAGATGGTGCTACTAAATTTGTAGGCCCTGTGATAATTGTGCAAATGTTTCTCAAATTAATATTAAACCGATAAAAATACACAATTCAATTGATAAAACACACTAAAATCAGTATCAGCGCACCAAAAAAAATGATTTTCTGACTAAATCTAAAAGATAAAACTGTATTGAGTTAATAAATAACAAATATTTGCAAATTTGAATTTGCGCCTTTTTGCGAAAAGGTAAAAAAATGAAGGTACGCAAAACTGTAAATAAGCGACTTATGTTAAAAATAGTTTTTACACTGTGTTGGTGTTTGTGTTGTGATAAAATTATACAGGAGTATATTTAATTGCAACACAAGGTATCACAACGCATGGCAATGCGTCACAAAGCTTTGCTGCCTAAATTGTTTTTTTTAAAAGAAAAAAAAATCATGCACTGCAATGCGTTCTAACAACGCACTGCAGCGTATGTGTATGGCATACACCACAATATGGTGCACGTGTATGTTATGTGTGTGAGGGGAGGGGTTGTTTTTTTAAATTAATTTTTTACAATATTAATGTTTTTTTTCATTTATTT